>NC_084654.1:8540000-8840000 GCF_019802595.1 Syngnathoides biaculeatus | reverse complement strand
TTCACGGAATAGGTCTTCTGAATGGAATAATGGTGCCTTGTACAAGAAATATGCAATTCAAATGTTTCCAAATATACTCACGATTTCGACTACAGTGAGCACATCTTAAGTACCGTATTTTCCGCACTCTAAGGTGCATCTAAAAGCCTTTAATTTTCTCAAAAGCTGCGCCTTATAATGCGGTCCACCTTACGGTGAAGAAAGTAAGTATTTGAACACCCTGCTATGTTGCAAGTTCTCACACTTAGAAATCATGGAGGGGTCTGAAATTTTCATCATAGGCGCATGTCCACTGTGAGAGATAATCTAAAAAGAAAAATCCTGAAATAACAATGTATGATTTTTTTTAACGATTTATTTGTGTAATACAGTTGCAAATAAGTATTTGAACACCTGTCCATCAACTAGAATTCTGACCCTCAAAGACCTGCTCGTCCGCCTTTAAAAGTCCACCTCCACTCCATGTATTATCCTGAATAAGATGCACCTCTGTGAGGTCGTTAGCTGCATAAAGACACCCCATACAATCAGTAAGACTCAAGCTAGTAATATATATATAATAATATAATATAGTCCAAAGACATCAGAGACAAAATTGTACAACTCCATATGCCTGGAAAGGGCTATAGAGAAATTGCCAAGCAGCTTGGTTCACTGTTGAAGCAATCATTAGAACATGGAAGAAGCTAAACATGACGGTCAATCTCAATCGGAGTGAGCACCATGCAAGATATCACCTTGTGGGGTCTTAGAAAGGTGAGGAATCAGCACAGGACTACACAACAGGACTTGGTCAAGGACCTGAAAAGAGCTGGGACCACCGTTTCCAAGGTGACTGTTGGTAATACACTAAGACGTCATGGTTTGAAATCATGCATGGCACAGAAGGTTCCCCTCCTTAAACCAGCACATGTCAAGGCCCGTCTTAAGTTTGCCAATGACCATTTGGATGATACAGAGGAGTTATGGAAGGAGGTTTTGTCGTCAGATGAGACCAAAATAGAACTTTTTGCTCGTAATTCCACTAACCGTGTTTGGAGGAAGACGAATGACTAGTTCCATCCCAAGAACACCAACCTTACTGTGAAGCATGGGGGTGGTAGCATCATTCTTTGTGGGTGTTTTGTGCACATGGGGACAGGACGACTGCACTGTATTAAGGAGAGGATGACCGCAGCCATGTATTGTGAGATTTTGGGGAACGACCTCTTTCCTTCAGTCAGAGCATTGAAGATGGGTCGTGGCTGGGTCTTTCAACATGACAATAACCCAAAGCACACAGCCAGGAAAACCAAGGAGTGGGTCCGTAAGAAACATATCAAGGTTCTGGCATGGCTTAGCCAGTCTCCAGACCTAAACCCAATAGAAAATCTTTGGAAGGAGCTGAAACTCTGTGTTTTTCAGCAACAGCCCAGAAACCTGTCTGATCTAGAGAAGATCTGTGTGAAGTAGTGCGGCAAAATCCCTCCTGGAGTATGTGCAAACGTGGTGAACAACTACAGGAAACGTTTGACCTCAGTAATTCCAAACAAAGGCTACTGTACCAAATATTCATATTGGTTTTCACAGGTGTTCAAATACTTATTTGCAGTTGTATCATACAAATAAATCGTTGAAAAAATCTTACATTGTGATTTCTGGATTATTCTTTTTAATTATCTCTCTCACAGTGGGCATGCACCTACGATAAAAATTTCAGACCCCTCCATGATTTCTGAGTGGGAGAACTTGCAATACAGCAGGGTTTTCAAATACTTATTTTCCTCACTGAATATATGGCTCAGTATTGAGCCCTTAGTGCAGCTCCATTTAATGTATGCATAACGTAACCCTAGCCTCTACTCTCGCGTCTATTCTATGTGCCTTATAATCCGGTGGGCCTTATAATGCGGTGCACCTTGTATATGGAAAACGTTTTAAAATGGGCCATTCATTGGAGGTGCGCCTTATAATGCGGTGCACCTTTATAGTGCGGAAAATACGGTACTTTTCTGGGTACCCTGGAGCCTTCTGAATGGTTACATGAGTGTCAGGTTAATTTATTTTTTCAAAAATTTCTCCGAGTACATTCATCCATGTTTTATACCACTTGTCCTCGTTAGGGGCTTGCATATGCTCAAATCTCCCTGGCTGATTTTGAGTGAAAGAGGAACTCCACCCTTGACTGGTTCCTCGTCATTCGCTGGGCACATAGACGAACAACCATTCACATCTATGGACCATTTAGAGTTTGTAGCAAATCTTGTTTTGGAATTTGTGAAGAATCCATAGTACCCAGAAAAAACCCATGCAAGCTTTGAACCCTGAACCATAGGACGGCAGCACAAACGTGATAACCGCTCATCAACATAATGCTGAGCACAGAAACAATTCAA
This sequence comes from Syngnathoides biaculeatus, assembly GCF_019802595.1. Taxonomy (NCBI): domain Eukaryota; kingdom Metazoa; phylum Chordata; class Actinopteri; order Syngnathiformes; family Syngnathidae; genus Syngnathoides; species Syngnathoides biaculeatus. The sequence continues at coordinate 8,837,625 of NC_084654.1, read as the reverse complement.
GTTGTGGCACATCGTTACTTCCATCCATTTTCTGAGCCGCCTATCCTCACAAAGGTCACTGAAGTGCTGGAGCTCGTCCCGGCTATCCTCAGCCAGGAAGCTGGGTACACCCTTGAACTGGTTGCCAGCCAATCCACATTGTTACAATGCATGCAAACAAAAAACCATCTATGTACAGTATCTCCCTAACTACCATAAAGATGTGCATCTCAAACGTCTTTAAATCCCCAAATGTTTTGCAAGTGAAACAGACAAAATAATAGGCCTGGGTCCTTATAGAAAGAGAGTCTTGGGTTCTTGGTGAAACAAGATGGATGTCATTTGTTTGTACGTTAGTCACACATAAATTCAATTACTAGGTAATTTACTGTCTAATGTTCAGTTAGAAAAGTCTTCCTCAACTACAGTTATGCTATTTGTAGGATTTGGGTTGGATTTATTTTGTTAGTTGGAAAAGTAATTATTTGTAGTGTTTGCACTTTATTGAAAACCCTATTGGAATAACCTAAATAAGCATGTTTCTTCTTTTTATTCCTCCAAACAAAATATGCAGTAATTCCACATTTAATGCTTATTTGTGAATTTGTTGAGACTTGTACGACAGAAAAAAATTGAGTAGAGGGCTGATTGAGAGAAAACTGCCCTCACTGTTGTGGCGAATAACATGACTTTGCTGGTGTAGCAATTGTATGTGAAATTGTATGTATTTATCTTTCCTTTTGTTTCCCAAACCGATTGTCTGCTGCTCACGCACTTCTTTTCGTTGGGTGTACATCATCTTCATGTTATATTTTTGCATCTGCAGCTGCTTGCACACATAAAAGCATCAGCCTTTTAACCTATCACCTTTCTTTGCGATACTTGTTCTTGTACAGGTTGGATTGGTTGAAGTATTTCTCTGGCAAGGTGTTCATTTCATGTATTATGCTCTTCTTTCCACTGTATTTATGGTTCCCAATTTCTCCATGTAGCACAATATAGAATTTATACAAAGTTTTTCTTCCTTTCTTTAAACCAACCTGTGCAGCGTAATTGCTGTAGAAATGAGAGTGTACAGACTGTTGATTGTTCTCCAGGCAGTGCTGGCTAACAAGCGCCATCATATTGAGTCAGAATAGAAATGCAGATCTCACCATAATGCTCAATGACTTTAAAAAAAAAAAAAAAACCCAACTCCTTTTAGTCTAGTTTATGTTTACGTTCAAGAGTGAGTTTGAGATGCTGATAGGGTTTACTATATTTGATGCGAGGATCTTCTGCAGATGTTTCGTAAGATTACATCCTTCTGAGCAGAGTTTAGTGACATGTACAGCAGGGTTGGAATATAAGAAAGCTACACATTTGTTCTTTTTGTGTGTTTGTTTAGGGTTGAAACAGGAATTTGTTTGACATCATAAAGGTTATTCTCAAAAATATGTTCAATTGCTGGGTCATGTTTTAGAAGGACATAGCGATGGGAAGCTTTTTATTGGTTTGCGTATTTAAAAATATCTTTGGGTTTTGGGATCATCATGAAAACATTCAAATAATATGTCTGAATTGCAAAATTTACAAAAATTTAAAAGATTATAGTTAACGATCCCTTAAGCATCAAGCAAGAGCCAAAACAGTGCAGCCTCTGTAAGGTGGACCCCAGGCATATAAACTGCTCTGAAAAAGTATGCACCTCATGAATTTGAAGGTGTGTGTGCGCCCATCGCATTCTCACACAGAGAACCGCAAAGCTCTCAGACAAACATACCTCGGGGCCTGGAAAAGGAGTGTTGTTTTACACAGTCCAACTGGGATTAGGCCTGAACATTTTTGGTGGCAGAATTAAGGGCCTATTGTTAAATGATTGTCAGAAATATTGCAGTTCATAACTGGAAAACACTTGAAAAGCTTTGGGAAAAACATGGAATCTCATCAAACATTTCTACTTTACATTTCAAATTCCTTTATTTCCTTCCAGTAAAATTTTTAGGTGTCATCAACCAATGAATTTACTGTAAAGATGAAAATGAATACCTGAGTTGACACACAGGGAGCTATAGAATTGTGGAAATGTAAATATATTCAAAACTCGGGACCAGAGCCAAAATGGGCAAAAAATGTTCATCTTTATCAGGTTGCAGATTTTATTGTTCATCAGGGAGGCTCACAATTTAATGTTTGTTATAACAACTGGATGCCTTTTGAATGATCTTTAATTTATTTATAATTTATATTGGTGTTGCGGTAAGAGATGCTGTATTTCAGTAATTATGAAGAAAAAACACATTTCCAATTAGTTATTTGGAAAAAAAAATGTTTGGGAAACCCTGTCCTATAGCACTCTATCCCTTGCAAGGATTATTGGCATTACCAGTCAATAGGAAGAGCTGCAGCTTCTGTTCTTCGTAATCAAGTATGTTGAACGTTCATAGGGGCCGATTGTCTGAAAAATGGGGGCTCCGAAATGAATACAAATTCATAAAAGATTATATAGCATGTACAATGTTAACCACTAAACCATTCTGTTCAGTACTTTATTGCACAGTCATTTGTAAACGGTATATACCTGTATATGGTTTAGATGTTAAAAAAAAACTGTACAGTTGTTAAAGAAAAATGCTGTAGATATATTTTGTCTTTATTAACATTGACTCAGTTTCTACTCTGCTGTTGGTTATTAATTCCAAGGGAAGTGAAGTGGCTGCAGTCTGCAAAACGTTTCAGACACACCCAACATCTGGCAAACTGTCATTTTCCAAGCACTCACAAACACACTTGCTCTTTCTAAACAAACATTGAGGCCTCATATTGTCAGACATTTTGGTGCCTATTTTTCCCTTATCAGAACCAATTCAGGTCAAATTGTTCACTAATTCTCTGAACTTGAACGTCTGTGTCAACATTCAAATGACAAATGAAATGTTTCCAAACGTTGTAGTACTTTTATTTAGTTTTACACTGTCATATGTTTGGCCAGTTACTCATTAACCTTATACAGACTCACGGAATACAAAGATCAACTATCCACAGCAGAAATTCCATATTTTTCTGTTTCTGTTTTTTGTTTAATCTGGACTGTGGTATCTTTATAACTTGAGCAACTATTTACCAGTGTATTTTATGGAGAATAACATTCATGTCGTACAGATAGGTTTCCTTCTTCGTCAAATGTGTGTAAAGGATCTACTCATGTAGACAGACTTGTGTCTGTGGTGCTCAATCAATGTTTGTTTAGATTGCCTGTATTGCTGAAGCCAATATGAGGAGCTGTTGACAGCTGTTTAGTGTTTGGTTGTGCTTCATCACTGTAGTTAAATTAGTCCAATGAATGTAGAGTTTTATGCCCAGTCAAAAGAATCTTCAAATATTTCAGGGAAAATAATCCTGAATGTAAATACAGCAGTTCAAGTCCTGTGATTAATTTAATTCACTGATTGAGCATCACGTTAATTATTGTTCGTATTTATATGTTAACATTTTTGGATGTGTAATTATTTTGAGTATCCATCCTTGCATTTTCCACACCGCTTATCCTCACTCGGGTCACGGGTGTGCTGGAGTTATCCCAGCTGACTCTGGGCAAGAGGTGGGTCACACCTTGAAATGGTCACCAGCCAATTCCAGGTTACATGCAAACAAACAACCATACATACTCACATTCATATTACAGACAATTTAGAGTTTCAATCAACCTACTGTGCATGTTTTGGGGCTGTGACAGGAAACCGGAGGAAACCCAAGCTCAGGCTCGATTTGAACCAGTGTCCTCAGAACTGTGAGGCAGATGTGCTAACCAAGTATAAAATACAATAAAAAAAATATATGAGAAATAAATTAAACAGACACAAACGTTCCAAAGGTAGTAGGAAGATGGGTACAGTACAGTATGACCTTGCCCATTGACAGTTCACCGTTCGCAGCCCCGCATACTCGTGGATTTCTTGTTTTTTTTTCCCCCATAATGTATCACATTTTCACGACCTTAAGGTGCGCTTAAAAGTCTTAAATTTTCTCCTAAATAGACGGGGCACCTTATAATGTGCACCCTGTGTACACACAAAGTTCCAAAATCAATAAATGTTCTTGGTTTAACCTCTCCAATGAAGTACAACCTAACGCATGCACATCACATTGTTAGCATGCATGCGTGAAAGCAACCATATGAAGGCACTCATGAGACAATGAGCAACAATTGCAATTTTACACATGTAAGCAGAATAAGATAACATTCCCCCACATACTGGCAGTGTAGGCAAGTCATTAGTCAACATGTTGTTCATACTCAGTGTCACAACAAAACTCAAATTATCACATCACAGCAAACAGAATAGCATAACTAGCAAATAATAAAACAAATAGAACAATGACTGAAGAAACAATTGACACAAAACATGCACTTTAAACGCTATTTACACCCTAAGTGGTGCCTACACTGTCAGTGCGTGGGGGAATATTAGCTTCTTACATATGTAAAATTGCAATTGTTCCTCATTGCCTTGTGAGCCCCACCTTGTGGTAACATGCATTTAAACACATACACTAGTTTGCATGTATGCCATTTACTTTATGTAACCAGCGTGTTTGGTTGTAGTTAATTGAAATAGTCACTCAAAAAATATTTACGTATTTTGGAACTTGGTGCACACATAAGGTGTGTGGTATTATAAGAAGTCCTGTCCATTTTGCAGAAAATGTAAGACTTTTAAGTGTGCCTTATGGTCGCAAAAATACGGGACATAGGCGTTTTAAAATTGTATCAATTATTCACAGATGTTTAGGATTCACGGGTGGAGAAGCAACTTAACCCTTACAAATGTTATATGTAAAAAGCTCTTCTGTGTACTTTGGAAAAATTCACATTACGAAACAACTTCCGGAATGAATTAATTTCATACGTAGAGGTACCACTTTATTCAGACGGCCTTACATTTTCATCCTTTGTTAGCCATTTGATAAAATTGTCTAATTTTCATTTAATTTTGTTTCTCATTAGTGTATATGCTCCCCCCCACATGGACAGAAAAAAAACTGAATCGTTGAAGTTTTTGCAGATTTCTAAAAAAGAAAAACTGAAATATCACAGCCATAATAAGTATTGAGACTTTATGATCAGTATTTAATAACACACCATTTTGAGTAGGTATGAGTCTTTTTGGGAATGATGCAACACATTTCTCACAAAAATCGTCCACAAAATGCCAGATAGTGGACGTGCTCTTTTCGGTGAAATGTATCCACGAGCAATGGGGGGTCAGAACAGGAAGCACTGCAGGCATGGCAAATGCTGATTGGCTGTCAGTTTTCCAGCCGGGCTCATTGGAATGTCTTAGCGAGAGAAGAATTTAGATTATACTTTTCCAATATAGAGATGTTTCTTGGTCAAATCTGTGGATAACTGGCATTAAAAGAAACACTGAACCCTCATCTACTAACTTTTAATGTGTGCTCCCATTCCTATTAGTTTGGACAAAGTGTTCCTTTAAGTCAGTGCTCTGGCTGGGGTATTCAAGAACAGTCACGAAGTTGTTCTGAAGACACTTTTGTTTTTCTTTTTTTTTTAAGCTGTGTGCTTATGGTTATTTTCTTGTTGGAAGGTGAACCTCTGGCCCACCTCCTGAGCACTCTAGAGAATGTTAATGTACTTGACCGGATTCATCTTTCCTACGATTGCAACCAGTTGTCCTGTCCATGCATCTGAAAAACACCCCATACAGCTCCCACCACCATGCTTCACTGTTTGAGCTGTATTGTGCAGGTGATGAGCACTGCCTGTTTTTCTCCACACATACAACTTGGAATTAAGTCCAAAATGTTCTATCTGAGTCTCATCAGACAAGAGAATCTTATTTCTCACCATCTTGGAGTCCTTCAGGTGTTTGTTTGTTTTTAGCAAACTCAATGCAAGCTTTTGTGTGCTTTGCACTGAGGAGAGGCTTCCATTGGGGCACTCTGTCATAAAGCCCCGACTGGTGACATACTCCATTGATTGTTAAATTTTTAGAACTCTCTCCCATCTCCCGACTGAATTTCTATAGTTTGCCTGCGGTGATCTTTGGGTTCTTCTTCACCTTTATCACACCAAGGCTATTATCCCCCGATTGATCATTTTGGTCGTACGCCAGGTCTAGATTTCTACTTGTCCAAAACGTCATCCATCTAAGGATTATGGAGGCCACTGTGCTCTTCGGAACCTAAAGTGCAGCAGATTTTTTTGTCACCTTGGCCAAATCAGTGCCTTGCCACAATTCAGTCTCTGAAGTCTTCAGACAATTCCTTTGACCTCAGAATTCTCATTTGCTCTGACATGCACTGTGAGCTATAAGTTCTTATGTAGACAGTTGTGTGGGTTTCCATTTCAGGTCCAGTCACTATAATAAAACACAGCTGAACTCCAATGAAGGTGTAGAAACATCTAAAAAATGATCAGAAGAAATGGACAGCACACCTGTTATACACGTCACAAAAAAGGTCTGAATACCTATGGCTGTCTGATAGTTCTGTTTTTCTTTGTTTTCTTTATAAATTCCAAAAATTTCAACTTCTTTTTTATTTTCAATAAGGAGTGCTGTATGCACAAGTCTACATTAATGAGGAAATGTGATTTGAGCAAATAGGTGCAACATATCAGAGAGTGAAAAATTTCACAGCGTCCGAACATTATCAGTACCCATTGTATCTATTATTTTAGGAAACGTAAATGTTATTTTTGCATGAGTACTAGTTTTCATGTATTGTCTCCTAAAAGAAAACCTTTTGTCTGTTGTGCAATGGCAAAGTTCAGACAAGTCGAGGCTGGTTTGTGGTGGTGTTTGACAGAAAGATGGATTTCACCCAAATATGCTTCGACAAGCTCAGGGGTTGGTTTTAAATCAGGACAAAGTTCTTGGTTTTACTTTAAGAACGGCCAAATTTTCCATTCCATCCCACAAATCACACTGCCTCTTTGGAAATACAGACTTGAGTTAATGCATCAGTGTCAAAGGTTATGTAATTCATGACTCTTCCCCTCATAGTTTTAAACCGATTAAAGACCTGTCTCTGACCCCATTACGTGCTCATGTTTGTAATATTCACACAGACTTGTACAGACTCTTTATTGATCAATACAGGATATCTGTTTGAGATTGGATTTTTTTTTAGGCTGTAGGGCATGTAATATAATCATGATTTATAATCAGGGGCCCACATAACCATTTTGGTCTGCTTCTCAAAGGAAAACCAGAGGTTTGTTGTTTGGTGTGTTTCTACCCCCCACACCAACTGAGCTCAACGATGAACTTAAAATCTTACAAAATTATAGACACCAAAGATGTTTTTGTATGAATGTTGATCAGTAACTAATACAATGTTAATTTGATTAGATGGGTAATTTTGATTAAACCCATTATAATTAGGAAGCACATATACCATAAGTTGCACATGTAGCAACTTATTCAAATGATGCAGTTTATTGCTATATAAAGAAGACCCTAATTTCGTATTCAACACAATTGTGTTTTGCATGTTTTGTGTGACATTAAACAACCATTAAGTATCTCACAAGACACCTTTGGAAAAATAAATTGCCCACTCAGAATTGGGGTGTGGGAACATGTGATCAGTTGATTTGGTAGAGTTCACTTGGAGAGTGGTCACCGATGGTTTATGCACCACATACCAGTTTCACATAAAGTAATTTTTTGACAGACCTTCGTAGCCGCTGCTCAGCAAAACTGAGATGTCCACAAACCCCACTGCCTCATCGGCAGCTCGTGGAATGGTCACCCTCTGCACTCAGCCACTGTCTGTGTCTCGCTAGTATCGCCAATTGTGGGGTGTATGCTTACGACTGAGCTCATTTGAGCTGAGAAAAGAAATAATCCGTTCATGAAGTTATCCCTTACAGTTCGTTCACGCAAACAAATTCTTTCAACTTAGTTGTTTGCCTCCTCGAGCTGCATCTACCTTTCTGCCCCACACCCAACAAAAAAATGATGCTGGGTATGCAAATGCTTATGTGCTTTTAATATTTTCAGTGCACCTGCTTTTAATATATTAAGATCCGGCAGCTTTTTCATTGGTTGATCAACCATTAGTGAGGTTAATAACAGTTACCACATCTTTATATTTTTTAGTCAAAATACTTCATTCAACACATTTACTAAATAAATACATGGCTATGCTGTTGTAGTGATAACATGACACTCTCATATGAAATCCTATCCTAGTCAAGTTCTAACCTAAATCAGATGTTGCAGGTCTCTGCACAGGGACACACTGCAACACCAGTTGTTTAATAAACTGCCTGCTTCAGCATGTTCAGCCCACGGTCCATGCTGTGGAAAAGCCATATTAATCATAATGACCACATTAGACACAATTAATGCCCTTTAGATTTATTTCTTGTTGGATATCAAGAGATGTTATTTATGCACTATACATGTGGACTAAACCGATTTAAGTCCAGTCATGTTCCTGAAGTATATGGAGTGCAACCATGGAATGTTTTTACAGTCATCCAGAAAAACATTTGTGAGGTCAGAGGTCAGACTGCCGCCTAAATGAAGGCCCGGCTCACAATCTCTGTTCGAGTTCATTATAAAGATGTTTGATGGGGATACCGTTTGGGTTCTGCAGTGCTTCCACCACAAATCATCTAATCACATCATTATGCACTTTGCTGTATGTACTGGGCCACAGATGCACTGAAACAAAAAAAAACTATTTCATTTCATGTCCCACATATGTGCGGCTCAGTGAGGTGTGGTTGGTTCACTCAGCAACTCACCCCTGCAAAGAATGTAAATAAGATATTTCTCCTCTTCAGCTACACTGTGCAAAAATGTTTTGCATATTCTGTCCTTGGTAATAGTAAACTCATCTTCAGGACAGCTGCCGGTCATGTGACTTCCTTGCACTCAAAATGTTGGCACTAAAGCCAAGATCAAATAGTTATCAATAAACTGCTAATGATCAGTGAAAAACAATCTGCCTCTGCCCCCTTGTGGAGAAACACATTATTCAGACTTCTGTTTTTGTTGTGTGTATACTCTGAAAAAGTAGTAACTAATGCCGGATTTCTTTTTAACATATTCTGTTCTGTATCTACAAAAATCCAAGCAGATTGATTTAACAAAAAAATAATCTAGATTTATGTTATGGCTTTTGAACATTCTTTTTTTGTATTATTATTTTCACGTATTGTAATACTTTTATAAGAGTGCAAATTGAGCAAATCTTTTGTTTGATTGGGTCAGCGTATAATATATGTTTATAGTTTATTTCAAAAGAGTACCTTCAGTAGGCGTTGAACTCTCCTCATACCTCACATATGAGCCAGAATCCGCAAAAGCCCTCTAATTGCTTAGCGAGCATGCAACCCTACTCTGAATGAATGGTGTTCGCCAAGTGTCAAATTGTTTCTTTGCTGTCTATTCACCCCTCACCCCCCCCCCCATTTGAATTCACCTCAAAGGGAGACCGTCTCATGCCAGTGAAATCAAAACAGTTACAGTACATGTCAGTGCAGCACGACTTAACAGACTTGAGATTTAGGGAACTTGAATTGTTCAGTGGCACATATGATAGGAGGAAAGCCTGAGTGAGATCTTTGTAAAGACTCACTGCACAGTGAGAGGGGAAAACAAGCAAATGACCTCATATCCTTTGACCCCCCCCCCCCCCATTCCTTTTCTCCTTCCCGCCTCACTTTAGCAGGAGCTACGACCAAATGAGCGTTTCGACAGCGTGTTCGTTCCAGACTCAGTCGGACTGGGACCTTCGATCTGACACTAATTCCATGATCTACTTCAGCATGACTCAGAAAGGAAGTCCCACTTCACCAACCAAATACTTCAAGGTCAGTGATAATAAATGGAAACAAAATCTGCATAGTGTTCTTTAACTTAAACATTGTGCACATCTTATTCCTATCCTGAATACCTACTGTAATCTGCATTGAAGTTTGGTTTCAGAGTTTGATATTAATACATACTTAGAAATGCCCTTGTATACATTTTAGGGAGAACATTATCCTTATTTCTTGACTTATTTAATGATTAGGTCCTTGATGAGGTATGCTGTTCTTGTTCTAATCAAAAATGTCATCAATGTTGTAAAACCTATAATAGTCTAATGATGCAACACAGATTTTATATATATATATATATATATATATATATGTATATATATATATATATATCTAAGAGAGAGAGAGAGAGAGAGAGAGAGATTTTGACACATTAACTGGAATATTGCAAAACCTTTGAGAGTATACATCAGTTGGACTGCATTACACTGCAGATGTTGATAATATTTTGGTCAGCCAAATATTGCTCATTTTCCATAGCATTTTACTGAATTTATCAGGAAATGAAATCTGTACCTATCTATTGATTCTAATTAGAATGTTGTTAGTACATACTGTTGGTCTGTAATCTACTGCCTCAAATATCGCACTCTTACAAATATTTGTAACAGCATAGTTTTATATTGTCTTCACAGTTATAGTTTTAACTTATTTCTGCCTGCAGGGGTCGCGAGTTAACATGTCAGCCAAGCAAAGTATCTGAGTGCAAAACATCCTGTGGGATGTCATTGTGGGATAATTTTCAACCTGAACCTGACAAACCTGCTCTCACAACTTGTCCCACTTTTCCATTGCTATTTAGTACAGAAAAATTTTTAGGTGTTCAACATTTTTGTTGAGGAATTCAGCTCAAACTTTACTTTGATCTTTGATTGCTAGTCCTCTAATCCAACAGATAATGTATTTTTTAGTACTGTCTGTGTCACTTAAGAAAAACTGTGGGGTTCTTCGTTTTGATTTTATAAATCGTGTGTGTGTGTGTGTGTGTGTGTGTGCTTGCGTGTGTGTGTGTGTGTATGTGCGTTGGTTGTGTGTGTGTGAGAGAGAGAGAGAGAGAGAGAGAGAGAGAGAGAGAGAGGGAGAGCGAGTACACTGTTACTGTTGTTGGAGAACAATACAGGACCTTATCTGATGGGAAGTGGGACATAAATAATGGGTTTGAATCCACGCCTATTTTAAGATGACCGGTGCTTTTGAATCAATAAAGGCAGATGTGTCAGTAGTGATTGTTTTTTCAGAGGGGGATGATAGGTACCTACTATTGCGAATCAAACACACACTGAACAAAGGATATTGCTTTTATAGCTTCAGCATGTAAGATTGAGTGAATGGGGAGAATCAAGTTGGAGGTACAGTAGTGTTAAAGTGGGTGGTGCTAAATTTGATACTGTACGGCGAAAAGAAATTCAAGTCCCAACAGAGGCTACACAGGTGCCTGTTTTATTCTGTTTAAACATGAACTGGAAATCCTAGCCATGAGGGACTGTTTGTTCAGGCAAATAGTGGTAACATTTAACACTTCAGTGTGTTTTTTTTTTTAATTTCAAAATATTTTAAAAAAGACAGACTGATCAATTGATGTGCAGTACAGAATTTATACAAATTTGTTTCTAGTGTGTTTGAATTCACTGTTGCAAGATCAACTTTTATGCAGCATTTGTTTTTGTTTTGGAATGACAGTTTAACAAATGTTGCCTGATAAATATAGACTAGAAAACAGATGTACTAATGTCTCTTCAGATTGAGGAAGGGTGGGATTTTCCTCTTTTCCATGCCCTTTTAATTTAATTGTAAAATGCTTGTTTTCCTGGCGAGCCATCGTTTTGAGAAATGCTTATAGAATATTTCCGTGAATGCAAACAGCCATGCCCTCAAGATAGACACTCTGCTAACATATCCACAAGCCACCAGTGTTGCTTGTTGTCACTCGCACGGGGCAGGACTAACTACATATTGATAATGGTTCCTTTTAGTTGTCTGGGAGTCATTTGGGCATTGCTCTAGATGAGCTTGTCTGTGCAGTTGAAATTCATTTTGCTTTAATCTGGAAAGAACTATTAGAGCGAGTCAAATGGTATGTAACTTTTTTTCTTGCACTCGCCTCAATTGGTTGTGAATCATATGGCTGATCACAGTCAGCAGTGTGACACTTGATTTAGGTTCTAAAATACTTGAATGAATGATAATGACATAATGATAATTCGGTAACTCACTGACTACACTTGTGTCGGTCACATTTTAGTCACAGCTGTTTGCAAAGACACATAAACCAAACAAACACATGAACAGTCTAATAATTTGCTATGTATGAATGCTTAGTCTTTTACATGGTCATAAAGATGTTACATTAGAACAGAATGTGTATTATTAATGGAGTTGCAATTTTGTTTGTAGAACTCCACTCCTAACATATTGATATTGTAAAATGTTGGACCTCATGACTAGAGAGAGAGAAATGTTTTGAAAATAGTTCCCAGTATGATGAAAATAAAACTAAATGATTCATATTGTCTTTTGTAATGTGAAAAGACTTCAAAAAGCCTTTTTCATTGAATCTCATTAGATTAGTATTACCGTGTATCCTTAAAGTGTTGGTGAAACGGTAACCTTTGAAGTTCATAGCATCTAGTTTTATATTTGTCCAGTTAATTATTTATCTCACCGTGGTTACGGTGTCTGGATGTTGAAATGTTTATTTTGGAGAAAATGTATCCAAAATAACAAAGTAAATTGAAGTCATCATATGGTAACTAATTAAATATTGGTACTGCTACATTGTTTACTGATTTTGTGATATCTGTAACATCATTTCAACTTTAAAATAAAAATAGTGTTTCATAAGTTTTGCTTTTGAAATTAGAAGAGCATTTTAATTAATGAAATTATAATTCTGAATTATTTACATCTTGCATTTTTGCTTTTAGATAAACTACATAAAGATCGAAGAGAAATTATATGGTGTTGCTACTGTCACCAGTTTGACATTTGTCTTGTGTTTGCACCTTCTTTGTCTTTTTTAGAATTCAGAAGACAAAAGGGGTGTGTTGGATCGTCTCAGTCACTTCTTCAACCCCAAGAAGAGAAAGAGCCGAAACAGCCAGACTTCAGTCAATGCAAGTTGTCCGGGTTCCCCATCGCCCCCTTTGTCTCCACAATCACCTTTGCTTAACCAGGAAAGTGGCTCAAAAACCCCTACTCCCTCCCGAAAGGATGACAAGCCAAAAGAGACTGAACTCCGAGCAGGAGTGGAGAGTGGCAATAACCTCAGCCAAAGCTCTAGTCCCAGTGCCTCAAGTGTGGTTTCTCTGTTGTCTGATGATGCAGATATTCCATTTGCAGACTCAAACAGCAGTGGCTGTAGCAGTGTGAAAGAGGTTCCTGTGTGCAGGGTGAGCACTGCCAGGGACAAAAAGAATTCAGGGAATGTGACCCCCACTGCTTTTGACTTTGCTACTGGCCCTTTACCATGTTCAGATTCAAAATCTGAAGTCGGATTTGCAGAGTCAGTGGTCGAGGAGGTAAGCAAGAGGCTGCAGATGGATTTGGAGGATATAACGGAGAAGAAAGCAGAATGTTTGGATGAGGAGCGTCATGATAGCCCAACGAACATGGCAACATTTCAAATTCCCTTTCCCAAGAATGCTACAATGCCCAAGTCACCTAACTTAACTTCCATAAGTTTAGCAACAGCAAAAACATCAGTTAAAGTTGGAGACAACGTTCACAGCACAACCCTAAAGGGAATAACTTTGGGCTCTATGTTACCTAGAACTCACAGCATCCCAACTCAACATGAGGATCCACCAGATGTTGGCAGGGAAAATGCCGCACAAAGCCATTCACAGGAAAGAGACAAAGTACCCATTGGAGAGTCTCCTACTCAACTCTTTAAAGCCATTCTAGTAAATACTCACCTTGAAGAGGAGGAGAGAATAGGGTGGGAGGACATGAGAGCGGAAAGGGAGGAGGGCATCATACCACTTTCGCCTCCTGTGCTGGCCATACCTGTCACAGTATTTCCTGAGGATGAGTCAGTTACTCAGAAGAGCACAGGCAACACGAGCAGCTTAGCAGAGTTGTCCTCTGCGCCAACTATGCTGGATTTGCAAACGACTTTACGGCAGCCAGAGGAGCCTGACACTGGCACTGACTCAAAGAAACTCCCCCTTAAGAAGAAACAAGGGTTAAAAGAAACTTGTGTTACACGCAAGACTGTGAATCTGCCATCAAAGGCTAAGGATGTGGCCCATGAAGTGCACGTGAGCACACAGCTAAGTTTGGAAAGGAAAAAGCAAGTGGGAGAAGAAGACAGCGCAGATTCTTCATCAACAACTTCTGAGCTGGCAAAGAAGAATCGGTAAGTTTCTAGATTTTTTTTTTTATGTTCATGTTTGAAAACCACCTTGCTTGGCAGAAAAGAAAGGAGGTGAGCTACAGGCTAAAGCCTTCGTGTAACTTGATCTTAGGCTTCCCATCTGCTATTGTGCGAGAAGAGAACAATACTCAGTGACTGAGGCAGTGAAATATTTATGTCTAATTATACAGTGATAACACTTTACAAACAGTTTAAGCTTAAAATATATATAGAAGCAATTAGCACACACATAACGTTTATACTCTGCAACTTGAATTTAAATCGTCTTTATTCCTTTGTGTGACTTTGCCGCATTTTCACCAACTGAGTACGTTAGTCATTACAAAACTTGCCAGGCAACAGGTGACTACTGCACACTTATTTTGTTGCATTTTGATTTCAAATATGGGCATATACAGCACTGATCCAAATGGATGAAATGTATGATGTATGATTTGTATGATTTGCAAGCCACTGCAATTTTACAGGCTTTGCGTTTGACTCTGCAAGGTTCATATTGTAAGTGGCCCTAAAAGTATTCTACATTCTTCAAAATAAGCTGCTCAATCAAAAACAATTTCATTATTTTTGGTTTTTCTTTCACTTTAATAGACTATAGCTTAAGTTCCCAAGACCTTTTTCATTATTACCTTATTATTTACAAAAGCACTTGTTTCAGATTGCTTATAGTTTATAGCAAGTCCTTAAAGCTCAAGTGTCGTCAAATGGATGATTTTTGGTATATTATTAATGAAAAACCCACAGCCAATATGGTCCCATGTGTTTTTTCACCACAAAACATGATTTTTATGTATACAGCTTTTTGTAACTCCCGCCATAAAAATCCTCTCGAGGGATTTGTTTTCGAGAAGAAGCAGGAAGTGACGTACAGGACAGAGGCGCCCCCTATTGGACTCGTTTGTTTCCATTAGTTTTACCTCCGGGAAGGTAGCTCGTTGTTCCTTCGTGTTAGCCAAAATGCCGGCTCATTGCATTGCTGGACATTGCTTGAACACTCGGGAGAATGGAATTACCCTTCATAAATTTGAAAGAGACCCTGTTTGTTGTGAAAAATGGATTGCACGGGTGCAGAGGACGAGAGCTTCGTGGGTTCCAAATAACAGGTAGATGTGTATACAGCTCCAAAAAAAACAATAATGGTTTGGGGCGGACCACGTAATCGGTCTCTCTCATAACGTAGCAAAAGATCCGCGAATGAAATGTGTTGATGTGCGCATACAGCTACTAAAAAAATAATAGTGTGGGGCGGACCACGTAATCGGTCTCTCTCATAACATAACAAAAGATCCGTATGAAATGTGTCGATGTGCACATTGCCCAGCCAACAATGTCTCGATAGTGTTCATCGAGTACTGCGGCGACTTTGAACATACCCATAAAAGCAACATAGCTAAGGTCCATCTCCTCCTTATATGCCACCACAGGCACCGAAACTCAGCCACACCGGCTGAGGCGCTGCGTTCGGTGGTCACAGCTTCTGCGGAGGCTGCGCGTCAGGCTTTGCGACGGGGGCAGCTCTGAAGAACCCAGCCGAGAATGCGTTACTCAGTTGCGTGCGCGCATAAAGCGCTCCGGCTCGACTGTGACTAAAGCAGCACTGCTCGGCTCTGTCATAAGCCACACCGGCCGGCTGCGATGAGCCACGATGGCTCATCTCCACCGCGGGAGTGGATCGGACGGGATGTGGTTTGGCCGTGATCGGATATCATCTAAATATGGCTCAAAACAATAGAGTAATATTGCACTGAGGGCTCGAAACAATTGACCCCTCCCTACAGGGCACTTAACCACGCCTCCTGAAGTGACGTCACGCCACGTGCGCTCACGTAAGACAAACAGTAAAAATGGCAAATACGATACAATACATTCTGAACTGAGACAGACTCTATGCTTCTGATTTCATTCAAATCAACGCTATATTATAGATTCTAAATACAATACATTCTTAACTGAGAGAGACGGCATGCTTCTGATTTCATTCAATCATTCACATGTGGCAATGTTATGCTAGCGGAGAACGTCTCATTCATTTATACGAGACGTGTATTAAAAATCAAATTTAGGGCATATCTTCATGCAAACACAGTCTGAATAAGCTTCGGCCGCGAGCCAGCAAGAAATCAATACGTTTGTGCAGTCCGATCATCGCTAAATATCGCTCAACAAAGAATAAGTGTGTCAATCGTTCACACGTAGCAGTGTTATGCTAGCGGAGAACGTCTCATTCATTTATACGAGACGTGTATTAAAAATCAAATTTAGGGCATATCTTCGTGCAAACACCGTCTGGTTAAGTTTCTGGCCGCGAGCCAGCAAGAAATCAATACGTTTGTGCAGTCCGATCATCGCTAAATATCGCTCAACAAAGAATAAGTGTGTCAATCGTTCACACATAGCAGTGTTATGCTAGCAGAGAACGTCTCATTCATTTATACGAGACGTGTATTAAAAATCAAATTTAGGGCATATCTTCGTGCAAACACTCTCTGGTTAAGCTTCTGGCCGCGAGCCAGCAAGAAATCAATACGTTTGTGCAGTCCGATCATCGCTAAATATCGCTCAACAAAGAATAAGTGTGTCAATCGTTCACACGTAGCAGTGTTATGCTAGCGGAGAACGTCTCATTTATACGAGACGTGTATTAAAAATCAAATTTAGGCCATATCTTCGTGCAAACACAGTCTGGTTAAGCTTCTGGCCGCGAGCCAGCAAGAAATCAATACGTGTGTGCAGTCCGATCATCGGTAAATATCGCTCAACAAAGAATAAGTGTGTCAATCGTTCACACGCAGCAGTGTTATGCTACCGAAGAACTTCTAATTCATTTATACGAGACATGTATTGAAAATCAAATATAGGGCATACCTTCGTGCAAACATATGTGTTCCGGTTGATATTAAATGGATTTAGTTGATGATGCAGTCTTCCACAAAGTTTGATCCATCGAAGGCATTTTTCGTACTGGGTCTTCGGTTTTGGAAAGGGTACGAATCGAACTCCACCAACTAGCCTTTCAGGATACCTGTCGTCACTATTACAAAATCCGTGACTACACCTCTTAACCATATTTTTTGTTAAATAACCCAAATACGCGATAAAACGCTAACTAACCCTATACTGGACCATGCAATGTTGTCTGAGAAAATGGCGGAAGCAAAAACGGGCTTTGGTTTATGCAGATCTCTGGCCTCTGATTGGTCAGTGACGCGGATTGCGCAATATCCACGGAGGGGTCAATTGTGTAATATTGCCCCAGTAACGTCACTCGGTTGTATGGTGTTGTCCTTTTCGAAAAGAACTTCGGTGTCAGAAGGGGCGTCAGAAAAATGCGAATATCTCTGTTGTTCGGCTTCTGTAGTAGCAGGCACTGCACGTTTTCAACGGCGGAAGTGACGATGACGTCAAGGACAGATGATGCGACTAATATAGCGACCGCTTGGATGTCAAGGGACATTCAATTGCGCAACTTTGTGCATTGATGACGCGCTCTCCGCTCACTTTTTTTTTTTCTGTATAGACATTGAAGTGAATACTGTTATATGTATTTTTCATTACAATATCTATTTTAGAATGTTTATAGGGATGACACCCAGGCTTTAAGCAATTTGTAACAGCACCTTACACTAGCAAGCATATTGTGAGTTGAGATGAAATGGTATAAAAAAATTAATCGTGGCGTATCTTCGTTATCGATGTTATCACGATGCTGTATTTCTAAATTAAACGCAAATTTGAAATGCAAAGATATTCATCTAAAGAACAGCAGCATTTTTTAAAATTTAATTTAAAAATAGCTTGTTTTTTGCGCATTTTAAATTGTGAACATCAACAACAAAAATAAATGCTGCTTGCTATCATTATAACTGTTATTGGTGGGTGTGATCGTGGAAATAAGTCAAAAAACACATTTTGAGCCAGGTAATTGTTTTGAAGGAATTTCTCACACACACTGTTTTAAAAAAAAAATATCATTACAACTCTGCCCTACTTTTTGCAAAATCGTAAGTGTGCCTGACGTTGCCATTTCTTCATCATCCTTTTTGATATCTGAGTCATCTCATCTTCTTTTTTCCTCTTCTTCTTCTATGGTTCACTTCTTCTATTTTGCCTGCTGTTTTGGCATACATTGGAATGGCTAAGCCAGAAGACAACTATTAAGTTTGCCCTCGTAATATATTATAAATCATTTTACACTTGAGACAATGTGATTCCTAGGATACCAATATACTGTATGTAAACAATAAATCCCAGGCCTGGAACAATGAGTCCATGCAACATCCCATCACAGAGTACAGATCCAGTAATCTTCCACTATATTACGGTTGTTGCTTCGAGGTCCGGCTTTATTTCAGAATATTAATTTTACAATTTGTACAATGTTTTTGTTATCCATTGCTCTTGATCTCTCGCAATATGTTTCAGCCAGCCATGATAGCAATTTTTTTTAGGACAACATATAATATAAACTATTATGATAATATAATTTTTTAATGCCACTAATAATATAATTGTATTATATCGCATAATAGTTCAAGTACAGATGCCGTCCATTAGCACTGTTATTTTTTAATCTTTATTTTTTTATTTATTTTACAAATATTGTCGTGCTATGTGCTGTATTATTTCTGCTTCTTTTTGGCTTTTGAAAGAAAGATTTGATCTAATAATGAGCTTTTACCTAGTTAAATAAAGGAAAAGGAAAATGTAAAATAAGGCCCTCCCTCCAGCTATTGGACTGTCATGTGAGACCTTTTGCTGTCAATCAAATGATGCTGACAATTAATTTGCTGAAGTCCACTACTGCCTAAATACTGATACCGTGTGCCGGGGTGGTAGTAGTTGACAGTTAGTTAACTTTCCCATTGTGTGTGTTATATGGGGAAAATGTTGCCATGGTCGGATCATCTTTTTGCTCTTGCCCTTGGGTCACTTGTTGGCTAGCGAATGTAATAAACAATTAACTGTGTCCCAGTCATGTAGGCCTACATCTACGTTGCAAATGACATTCTGCCAGGGGTTTGCAGGGTCGTGAAGAAGGTGGTGGGTGGTACCATAAGAATGAAAATTTATCACCAAGCATCAAGACGGGATTTATACTTTTGATTCTGTTTCTGTGTGAGCTCTTCACCAACACACACTCAGAAACGCGCAAATACACAGACCCGTGACGTGCAATCTTCGAAAATCCTTGCAAGAGCTGTGAGCCAGTCATCCATCGTGCTGCCTACATTTCAAAAACTTCATCACGAAAACTGAAATGCAGTTCACTCGACATAATTCAAATAAATGAAATAATAAATGGAAATAATAAACGATTGTGACAGCAATTGATGTGCACTTTATTGAAAATAAGAGCTGCCAGTGTTGGGATCCATGATTCAAAATCCGCTTAATGGTAAAGTGTCATCCTATAAACGTTCTAAAATAGATATTGTAATGAAAAATACATATAACATTATTCACTTCAATGTCAATACGAAAAAATAAATGTGAGCGGAGAGCGCGTCATCCATGCGCAAAGTTGCAGAAGTGTCATTCTACGACATCCAAGTTTTCGCCATATTGGCTGAATCCTCTGCCCGTGATGTCACCTTGACATTCGCCAATGAAAACACGCGGTGGATCCTACTATGGGAGACGAACACGCCCCTTCTGACGCGGAAGCTCTTCTCGAAAAGGAGAGCACTACACAACCGAGTGAAGTTACCGGGGCAATATTACACTATTGTTTTGAGCCATATTCAGATGATATGCGATCATGGCCAAACCGCCTGCCCGTCCGATCCACTTCTGCGGCGGAGATGAGCCATCACAGCCGGCCGGTGTGGCTCATTTTCTGCGCCGAGATGGCTTATCGCGGAGCCGAGCCGTGATGGTTTAGGGGGTTGTTCATAGCTGCCGCAGTTCGCGATGAACAACACCGTCGAGCCAGGGCGCTCTACTGCGTTGTCGTCGCACACGGCTGAGTGAGGCAGAGCCGAGCCGTTCTGCTTTCGGGGGTTGTTCATAGGCGCCGGAGTACGCGATGAACAGCACCGTAGAGGTGGGCCGCTCCATTCCATTGTCGTCTCAATTCTTCAGAGCCGCCGCCATCCGCAAGCTCGACGCACAGCATTCGCCGAAGCCGCGGCGCCTCCTCCGGTGTGGCTCATTTTCGGCGCCATGTTTTTTCATTAATAACATACTCAAAATCATCCATTTCATGACAGTGGCCCTTTAATCTCCCATTACCATGAATAATACATTTCAATGAGGAACTACAATATTATCAATATATATAAAAGAATATAACAAAAACCTAAATAGTAAATTTTTGTCTTTGTGGCGGCCCATTGTGGGCACTTGGATCCGATGTAACTCAAAACCCAAGTGTTTGTCCTTAGCCATGTACTCATGTATTCTTTTGTCTTTCTTTCCAGATTGCTGCAACTTCGAAAGCACAGCTCTGATGAAAACAAACATGCAGAGTCTCCATCATTCAAACCATTTGATGAAACTGAAAACAGAAACATAACTGAACTTTTAAGTGAAGAAAAATCTTTGTGTCAGACATCTGGAATTGAGGCTCCTTCTGCAACACCTGATATGCACCGGGTGAAACTACAGACTGGGGTTTCAGGAATAAGAGGCAATGGGATTAACCAGCCAACGTCCTCTAAACCAGTAGCAGCTGAAAAGCAGCGTACCATTGGCAGCGTAACAAGGCCCTCGGCAACAGCAGCGGTAGGCAAGGGCAAAAATGTGACAACAAAAGCAAAGGGTTCTATGGAGGACATTAAAATTACAACATCCAGTGATCTACCACCACTAAAGCAACAAAGCAATGTGAAAACAGTTTCTCTGATAATGCCATCGAAAGACAAATCCACCAGTGGTCTCACAAAGTCTAAAATTCCCAAAAGACAAATATTAGATGGTGATATAAAATCACATGTAGAAACAGATCCAACGACACTAGTTGACAACTCGTTGGCCACTTCCAAACTCCAGAAAAACACAAGACTAGCTAATGAATCTTTGAAATCTTTCGTGTCTACAACAAAAGGTGTCAGGAAAACATGTTCCGACGAGGAAAAGGGTGTAAACGCATTCTCAGCTGACATTTCTCCCACTAAAGCATTAAACCCATTGCCACATCCTGTGAAAGAAAAGCCAAAGGATATTATTGATGTTGTTGGGTCTACAAACTTACTAAACGGAGTGGAAGAGGGACTTAAAGTAGGACAGTCCGATCAGGATAAACTTGCTTCCTTAACATCAAAGAGCCGGCTGCCTATTTCATCTCCAGCAAGAAAGTCGAACAATGAAGTCCCTAGAATGAGTGAAACCAACTGCAAAAATGTAACATCTCCTCAATTGAACAGAGACAAAAAAGCCCAGAAGTGCCTAGACGAACGAGAAGCAACACACGTGAAAAGACCTGCAAGTGAGATCCCTCCTCCCCCCAGCAGTCCCAAGAAAGGTAAAAGAGCTGTTGTGACAGAGTGCTTAAGATTAATGGTCCTCCAAAGTGGCTTTATATACTTTAAAAAGTGGATTTTAACTTAATTCACTTGGGTTGATTGTCAGACTGCTTGTTTGACACTTATTTCTTACAGAATAAGCTTGTTAAAAAAATTTAGTCACTCATTCCACAATATGGAACCAACGGTACTTTTCTGCTTGTAGTAGTTTGTGCTAGTAGTTATATTAGGTTGGTGTTAGTTCACCTGTACCTTTAAGGATTTGGGGTTTTGTAACCTGATATTCATGGGTGGCTTCAAGTCCCGATGTGGAGAAAAGCTAACAGAAGAGGTGCCGCTTGTCTGACATCACTTCTTGAATGGCTGCTAGTGTGTAATCTGTTTATCTTTGAGATCTGAAATATAAAATACAAAAAACGTTTTTTTTTATTTTCTGTACATTTCCATCTCAATTAGTTTATGAAATACATGAAAAATCATGTACTACAACCTTACTTGAAATTTTGGGAAGAGTTTGATAAGATGTTGTGTGACTTGATGATTTTTGTGTGTATTTTCAGTCGTCACCAACCAAGATAAAGACAAACACTTAAAGATTCCATTAAACGTTTCCAGTGTCACATCTCCTAGCAAGCTCCCAATGAGAAGTCAGAGGAGCTCCTCCAGTCTTAACTCAAGAAAAAATCAACTTACTTCAACTAATGATTCGTCAAACATGTCTCAATCTAAAGAGGACAGTTTACATCCAAACAGTAACACAGAGACAACTGTCCAACCAATAGACAGTATTGCATCAGATCTTATTAAAAACAGTTCCACTGTGGGTAATCATCAGGTTGATTCTGGGTCAAACAAGGAGAAAGAAAAGTGTGTGACACATACAAATCATTCTTGTGCCAGTGAATCCATAGAGAAAATGAGACCGCCCCAGGGGTTAGAAGAGGCCCCAGCTAGTCCCAAAGGAAACACTTCAGAAACTCACATAATCAAGAATAATGAAACAGTGGTTATAGTAAAGCTTAAAGACAAAGTTAACCCAGAAAATAACGATGTGATAGCTGAGGTAGTACCCACCAAGGGAGTACCCAGTGCTGAGACTAATCGGCAGGAAAAGGAGTACAAAGCCCTACAAGAGCTGAAATTGGAGCTTTCACCTAAAAATGGATCTGAATTCAAAGGTGATAGCACGGCCGTGGAAATGCAAATGTTACAATTGTACTCAGCGAATGTAAAGGACAAGGTACTTCCGGAGACAGTCATGCTTGCAAATGACATAAAACGAGAAAAGGGTATTTCAGAAGAAGATTCAGGAATGATGGCTCAGGCTGCTAAGGCAGCTCATGATAACCTAATGGATAGTTCTGTCAACGCTCCCTTAGGTGACATCCTTCAATGTGACAGCATTATACCCTCTCACCAGGTAGGCGCTTCCATTGGTCCAGATGAAGAAAATGCCGATGTTCATCTAAATGAATCGGAGCTGAAAAGCCTTATTTCAGCTACATCTAAAATTTCTTCAAACACTGCTGATAAAAAGAAAGATTTTGAAATTATTGAGGAAAAAAGTACAAAAAAAAATCATCAAAATATGTTGCTACCCACACTGGCCATAGATTCAATCACAAGTGCTCCAGAAGAGGAGAAAAAAAAAGAGGTTGGCAAAAAACCAACACTGTTCTTGAACACAGAGAATCTTTCTGAAGCTCTCAAGGAGGTTGAAAATCATCTGGACAAAGAGCCTCTTTTAGAAGCACAAGAATCCAAAAACGAAGAAAAAGAATTAAAGTCCAATGAAAAGCTGAATGACACAGCAGTGATGGGCAACAACTGCATCAGAGAGCTCAAAGCCACAGAAAACGAAGGAGAGAAAGTCATCACTAAACCAAAACAATCAACCCAGCTAACAGCAGAAAATGAATATTTACCGCTGGCTGCAGAAGAGGAAATGCAAACTGTAAACACCACAGAAAAGTACAAGAGTAGTAACACGCTGAAAGATGATGAAATAACTGCAGTGTATGGAAATACAACCAAGGTCTTGGATTCCAAAGAAGCTATTGAGGTTTCTTTGAAGAAAAATACAACAGGTCTAGATAATGAATCTAAGCAGCCAATGGATCGACCAACAGTACAAAAAGAACTGGACCCCAAAGCACCTGGAGCTGAAGATGAGGGAACCAGGAATAACAATGAAATTCAGGACAAACACAGTTCTGTTAAAAGGGAGGATCAAAGGCAAATAAAGACAATGGAATCGACTAAAGAAAAAACAAATCTTTCGTCGATAAAAAGTTTAGTGAATGAAAGTTCATACAAGAGTCCCAAAGCAGAAGTTATTACCCAAGAAGACCAGGATCCTGTTGGAGTACGAGATAAGAGTGTTGAGAAACTAAATGAAATTGCTGATTCAGCAAAGGCAATAAATGCTGAAAAAACACTGGAAAGTCAAAGTCTTGTTGGGGTGGCACCGGAGCCTTCTCAACAAGAAACAGGAACAAAGAGTTTGGAAGAAGAAACACCACCTGCCACAAATAAGTGTGAAATTGGGAATATAATTGTAAATGATGAAACTCATGTTAATTTTCAAGAGCACGAGGGCTCTGTAAACATTAGACCTGATGATGAGGTCCAGAAACAGAGTGAAAACACTCTTCAGGACACAGATTGCAAAGTGGTCAATGTAATTCAAGAAAGCGAAGCAAAAATGGTAACAGCAGAAGCTATGGAGAACATACCCAAAGATTCTGAAAAGCTTGCAAAATTAAGTTTGCTTTTAAGGCAAACAGATAATGGAAAGAGTGATATTAAAGAAAAAGGAGTATCTAAACAAAATGATGAGCAAATGATGGCTGCAACGCTGAAGTTAAAACGCAGTCAGATTGAGAACACAGAACAAAAAGTCTTGACCACTGGAGTTTTAAAAAGTTCATTTGATCAAAATGCCAAAGAGCCCAAAGAAAAGAAAAAGAGGGAACAAACCAATAAAGCAGCTAAAAACCTCAATACGTCTCAACAACCAGTAAAAGCACCAGTCAATGTTGTCTCCGCTCTTCCTAGTGGATTGAAACCACTGAGTGAATGTCAGGGAATTCAGCTCAAGAAGGAGTTGCCATCTAGCTGGTTAGATGTGGAACATCATCACAAACAGAAAAAGGGCAACAGACTGAAAATAAATAACTCGGCCAGTGAAGACGAATCTCTTGAACCGGATGAGTTTCAGGATTTCATCAAGAGCATTAAAGCAGGCGGCATTCCCTTCCCACTGCCTCCTAAGAAGCACCCACGTAAGAAGTCCCCATCCCCCCCTTTTGCCATGCCAGCCATTAGGGAGGATCATTTTGAAAAAACGTTTGATCCAGAACAGTTCCAGTTCGGCTTGAGAAAGAAAGGCAAACTTTTGAAGGATCCATCTCCGGCGATGGTGTTGAAACAAAAAGCAGCCAATCGGGCAGGACGGAGTGTGGAAAAACAGGGACCAGTCAATTCCACACCCTCAGGTGAAAACCAAAGGGAATTACTTGATGAGGAAAAAGGAAAACCTGAAGTCAAAGAGGGACCAACGATTGAGCAGAACAATGGAAAGGGGCCAGGGAGGCTATCATCCCGGTTAGAAAGGATATCCATCCTCTCTAACCTACTGAGTTCCCCTCGGTCCAGTAAGAGGAGCCAAGAGGAAGCAGCCTCTGACCAAAATAAAGCTTCATCCAAACAACATACAAATGAGCCCTCGCTTGGAAAGCAGGAAGCTGTTGATGCAACCTTTCCTGAACACGAATCAGATATGAAGGGCGTGGCGAGCAGCGATGTAGGCTCTGCTGTGGGTGGTTGTACAGCTGCTGTCAGTGAGTCAACAATTAGCCCCTCCCTGCCTTCTTTGCCCCTGTGTTCACAAATCATACTGTCAAAATGTTCAGGGGAAAAGCTTGACGACAGAGGAGAGTCTGAGACTGTCTCGGACCCCACAAAGGCACCTAAAACCAACCAGGATCCTGATAAACTTATTCCAATGGACAAGCCTTTAACACCTAAAGTCAATAATGCTGAGCTACCGCCACCCACCAAATGCATCACAAAGACTCCTCGAAAGAAAAACTCTAAGGTAAGCATTGTCTTATTTACAGTAAAGAAAGTTCTTGACTCTACTTGCTTCACTATAGTGCAAACAAGAAGGAAAGATGCATCCAAGACTTTTGTATGGTAATACAATAGATGTAGTAGTTTCATACTTGTTGTTTCAGTGTCAGGGGCTACCCTAAAATAAAACTATGAGAAAGGTTTAGAACAAACAAGTATTTTTTACTTTTACACTGTGGATTTATTTCACCAACAGCGAAAAATTTACTATTTTGACATTTCCTTGCAGACACCTGTGGTGAAAGGGTTCCACAAAAGACCCGGAAAGGTACAAGTGGATGTTACTGTACATCAAAAGATTTTTTTTTTTTTTCCCAGCGGTGCTCCCACTTTAGTTTGTAACATCCCTTCTGTTTTCCGGTTCAGCTTTTCATACATGAACATGATGACTTGGGTGCTGAAGTGTATGAACTTTGTAGTGATGTCGAAGATGCCACACAGATGAAACTCTCTCCTGTCATCTTGGTGCAAGTCATCAGAGGATGGTGAGATGGCTTTGCTGATCAAAAGTCCCTGTGGGTTTGTAAATTGAGTTGTTAATTATTGTGTGACTTTGTGTACTACTTGGTGTTTCGACTGGGGTAATGCAGTCAATATGTATTATTACTGTCTAATAACCTGTTTTCTATGTAGTTGGCTCCTGTATGAACATAAGGGCTTCCAGGGCTGTGTCATTGCCCTCGAAGAAGGTCAAACAGATCATATAGTGAACATGTGGGCTGAGGATGGTGCCGCAACAACTCTGGACGAGAAAGATCAGCCAGTATCACCAACACCCATGACCATCGGATCTATTCGACTGGCAGTAAACGTAAGTGATTGCCTTGAATCACTTTCTCACTCGCTCTCGTCATTTCTTTACGATGGCTTCTTTCAATGCTCTGTCCACAACTTGACTTACATCTTCACAATCGCATGACATCTAGTCCATAAATTAGATCAACAAATAATTCTGCATTTTAACTGATTAGCCCAACGTATTAATTGTTGTGGTTGTCATTTGAAGTGTTTCGCTGTCCCACATTTACATACGACGAGAGGTGTTCCAAACATTTTGCTCCTCTCATGCAGCCAAGTAAGGTTACCAAAATACTACAAGCATAAATTTATTATGTTTCAGTGCTTTTCTACACCACTGCAACATATTTGCTGATCATTGCCAGTACAAAGCACATTTTTTGATTGTGCCTGGATTCCATCCATATAACAATGACAAGACCGTTTAAAAAAAAAAAAAACAAAGGCTAGAAGATAAAATATTTTAATTTGTTAAAATACCTGTGTTCCATATTTTCAATGTCAAAATATTTAGTATAACCTTCACATTAAAAAAAGTATGCATGGTTGTGGACAACCAACTGTGCATTTTATATTTTTACTGATATATTAATGCATTCATTTGCCCATCCAGCTAAAAAGGACAATTACAGAGTTTATGTGTCTCCTAAATTACGGTTTCGACCCTTCAATCCATAAGAAACGTCATACGCGGCTGGACATTTGTTATTCTTAATGTGTCACAGCAAACGTGGCAGCCGAACAGAGCATTGCTATTGAAGAACTGGACGTTTGCCATTATTACTGGTAAGATTTTTATTATTGTGTTTGTTGTAGGACTATACCCAGCCCAGAATTGACCTGTTTACAGAAGTGAATGGTTTGGGAAGGGTGTCATCTTACTGTGATGACATGATTGAAATTGGTTCCTTTGGGATCCCCCAGGCCACTGGTTCCATCAAGGTCCATTCTGGAGTGTAAGTTGATGTTACTCATGTGATGCAACAGCAACTGGTGCCTCACTGAAGATATTATATTTTTTACATTTTATTTTGTTTAGTTTTTATTTTTTTAAATTACTGGTTGTACCTTGAAAAAACTGGCAGGTAATCTCGGTGCAACATTTGTTTTTCAGTCTACCTACCAGGTTGAGGATGCCATTATTATAAAAAAGAGAATAATTACAGTGACTAGGTGGTTGTTACCAGCTCATACTAACTGTTTTATTAAAGAACTTTCTCTCCATGTGTCCATGTGTAGCTGGCTTGTGTACAGTGATCCTGGCTTTAGAGGTTTCGTAGGAGTGCTGGAAGTGGGCGAGTATCCTTGTTCAGAGACCTGGGGTTTCTCTCAACCCTTTGTTGGCTCCTTCAGGCCCCTTCGAATTGTAAGTACAACATACACCTTCCATGGTATCAAAAATCATGTCATGTTGTGTATTGACTCCTTCCAACATTCTCTGTCTGTCTTTATAGGGAGCAATAAAAGTGGAACATCCCAAAGAGGTCAAGGTTTGTATTTGAGTAGATCTCAACTGTTATATTATTTGTATCATATAGGAAGTACTCTTACTTGCTATTGTTTATTCTGCCACCGTGTCTGCTGCATTTGAGAAAGGGTTAAAGATAAGACTGGAACTAATGAAAAGTGAAATTCTCAACATATTCTATGAATCAGTAACTTGAGGCGTAAACTTGGCTACTTGTCTATGCCAGTTTACTACATGTTGAAGAATGCAGAGGCTCTGATTATTGACCTGTTTAATGAATGTTCCCGCTGTTTTGCATTTACTGAATTTTAAACTTTGTGATGCACATTGTATTTTCTATTATAAGTGTATTTGTCCAGTTGCAATTGACACTGTTAGTCTTTAAGAAAAATCCAGATTATAAGGTTCAAAAGGTGCTGCTCGTGGTTGAAATTCCCACATTGAGTGTTCTGATCTGTGCAGTTGCACGCCACCGTCAATCAGTCACAGACCAGGAAAGAGATCCAGATGGGATGAAGTTGTCAGCTGAAGATCCTGTGCGCGCACACTTGTCATTTCATTCATTCCGTTTTGGCTTGTTCAGGCGCTGGTGTTCAAGAAGCCCAATTTTGAAGGCGAGTGTTTAGAGGTGGATGGTGATTTGTACAACTTGAGTGAAGACAAGGGAGAAGCAGAGCAAGGCACCACTGGTGGAACTAAGAAAATCTCTACAGTGGGCTCGCTCAAGATACTTGGTGGCCTGTGAGTATTGGAGCTCGTAGATACAAGTGGGGAGGATTTGTTTCTATTCCTGATGAAGAGGATTTAAAAATGTCTAAAATACCTTCTGTCTGGAAGCTGGGTTGGCTATCTAGAGGCAGACTTTGAGGGTCAGCAATACATCCTGGAGGAAGGAGAGTATCCTCATTGCAGTGATTGGGGTGGATCTGAGGATGGTCTTCTCTCCATTCGGCCCATTAGGACTGTAAGTTTGATTTAATTCTTT
This sequence comes from Syngnathoides biaculeatus, assembly GCF_019802595.1. Lineage (NCBI taxonomy): Eukaryota > Metazoa > Chordata > Actinopteri > Syngnathiformes > Syngnathidae > Syngnathoides > Syngnathoides biaculeatus. The sequence continues at coordinate 8,808,582 of NC_084654.1, read as the reverse complement.
ATCACCTTAATTGAATGTAAAAAAAAAAAAAAACAACCATTGTTAATGGATCATGAGAAAAAACATTCTTGTTTTATTTTTGTGTGCTATCTCCCCAAGGATTTCCTGTCCCCGCATATTAAATTGTTCAGTGAGCCTAACTTGGATGAGCGGGGTCTCAGTGTAGATTTGATGGGCCACGTTGTCAACATGGCGGATATTGGGCATGGCATAAAAACCCAATCTATCAAGATCCTGAGTGGGGTGTAAGTCAAATGCTCCCTGTTTTTTTTTTTTTTTTGCAAGACAACACATTTTTTTAGATCCCCTCATTGTGCTGACTAGGGTCAGAGTGAAAAGAACTGGAAAGAAGTCGAACAGACTTAATAGTCAAGTCAGAATGTACAAATACTCCCCAGTCTAGGAGTAACATAAAACCTTCTGTTTGTGTCCTTTCATGCACACACATGCAGTTTTAGGTGTGTACTATTCTTCCAAACGTGACTAAGAGTTCTGTCAGTGTTCAAACACTCGACACACCTTGATGGTGCGTACAAACAGCCCGAAGGATGCAGTTCAGATAGTTAGCGCAACTGATCTTCCCGTGTCATTGTCTCCTTGTTGTTTTGAATGGTTTTCATATCCTGCGGTTAAATATTTGCATGGATGGCATTGTTGGTGCCTGTGCCAGCACCATTTTGGTAGGGACAAGATACTGAAGGCTTTTTTAGAACATGATTTTTATTCCATTGTGTTTGTCTTCTCTTGTTGGCAGCTGGGTGGCATTTGAGAATCCTGCATTCAGTGGTGAGCTCTACATCCTGGAGAGAGGCCTGTATTCATGTCCAGAAGACTGGGGTGCCCAGAATTTCAAGATCTCATCAATCCAGCCAGTCTTCAATGTAAAGAATAGTAATAATAAATTAGTCTCTTGAGTTGTTTAGATCCCTCATTCAGATTTGTTTTCTTCTTATTTTGCAGGAATCTCTGTTGGAGTCTAAGTTCAAGGTTTGTAGTATAAACATTTCTTGTACTGTATAGTATTGGTTATAAAAGTATTGTATTGTGTAAAACGTTCAGAATGATCAGTGGTAATTTGTGTCCATCATTCCAGAGAGCACATGTGATGTCAGTGGTCGCAGTTGCTGCATTGGCTCACAAACTCTTTTCTCAATTTCTTTGTGAACTGAGCAAAAATCATGCAGGAACACATCAGATTACGTAAAGTTTCATAGCATAGTATACAAAATGTCTTGCTAGAAGGAAGAACTTAGATACGATTCATCAGGATCAAGACCCTGATGTGACCAATTGTCACCTGGGTCTTTTTAAAGTGTGATTTGCCTCAATAGATAATTTCAATTACAAATTCCTTTTAAATTATAGTTCTTTGCTGGTCCAAAATGTGGTCTTAAAACTTTTCCTGTCCGGGGTCAAAATGAACGACCAGTCACACCTTTTGCCAATTTAGTCTTTAATCAAATTTCCTTGGATATGGGAGGGTACCTGAATTAAAGCTTCAAACACAGAACCCTTTACTGTGAGGCAAATGCACTAATCACACCATCTTGCACCATCACCATTGTGTCAAATACTTTCCCAGAGGTTTTGTATGTCATTTACATGTGAGCTAATGTTTCATCTCGTTTGTGTGTGTGTGTCTCTCTCTCTCTCTCTCTCTCTTTCTCTCTCTCTCTCCCCTACCCCCATAACTTGGCACCGTATTGCTGTGCAGGTGCAGCTGTTCTCTGAGCCTGACTTTCAGGGTGAACTGATGGTTCTGGAGGACAGTGCAGCAACTTTGGATGAGGACTTTGTGCCCAGGTCCTGTAAGGTCCTGGCTGGCAGGTATGGGACCCACAACTGAATTGATATTCAATACCACAGCCAAATGTTGTTTGATACATTTGCAAGGTTATGGAGATACTTTAAATAGCACGAAAGTATGTGACCAATGTGTACCCAAATACATTTGAGGAAACCCTTGTATAAAATGTCAACAAATGTAAATATTCCTCGTCATTAGACAGGAGTGATGTGAGTTTATCTTTATCCGTATATCAGATGGATCACTTACGAAGGCAGAAACTTCACTGACAACATGTACTTCCTGGAGGAAGGAGAATACCCCGACACTGACTTCATGGGCTTCTTGTCGTCAGACGTGAGGGTCCGCTCCTTGCAAACTGTTGGCCATGTAAGTACTTTGTGTACGTATTTGTGTGTGTGAACGGTATCTTTTTCTGTGCACTGAGTTTTTTGTCATTATGCACGCTAGTAATGAGGCTCTCTGCTTTCTCGTGTAGGAGTTGTCGCTCCCCTCCCTCCTGCTCTTCAGCAAGTTGGGCTGCACTGGTCGCAAGGTGGTGCTGACTCACGGGACAGTGAATCTGCACCAGGCGGGTTGGGGCGCTCACATACGCTCTCTGGTGGTGGAGGGTGGAAAGTATGTGCATATCTACTACCAGCATTGTGTTTGTAATTGCTGGGGTTTGTGGATATTTTCCTCTCAATTGTTTTCAATACCGTAACCAGTTTTGAGTGCTTGGTAATCTTCCATTGATGTTGATGGTTAAACATGACTTTTTTAATGATCCACTCATATATGTATGATATAAAATATTTGAATAAAATGTGTTCTCTTAAAGCTGTCATGTCGAATCATAATGCATTCAGGTTCAGTGGAGACATTTGTGAGCAATTAAAATTTTACACCCAATTGTAATGATTGTTTAAACCCAAAACCTTTAACATCTGACAAAAACTGAACCATACTTTAAACAGGATTCCAATTATCAAAGTTAATATTTTTTTGTCTTAAAATATTGACAACCTTTGATTCTAATTTTCGGAGAGCAACTTAAAACTATGATAAAGTTAATAAACTGTAAAAGATCACAAGGCAATGCAGTTTTAATCTTACTAGTCCAGTTGGCAAGGTTGTAACAGATCTCTCTGAAATTCCTTTTTGTGGTGTTAGCTGAGGTTTAACATTGTAACATCTTATTAAGAACAGCAATTGCGCTAAAGATGAGAAGGAACTCCATAGGGGCAACTCAACTATATTAAGACTTTTTCATTTGATGTTGACTTTTCTCACATCGTGTCATATTTGAACTGGCCCCTTCTAGGTGGGTGCTGTACGAAGGCTGCAACTATCGCGGTCGACAGCTCCTGCTCCAGCCGGGCCAAGTGGCCGACTGGTCCAAGTTCAGTGGATGGAAGGCCATCGGATCGCTGCGGCCATTGCTGCAGGTATGGCGGGATCTTCTCTTGAAGGCGAAAGAGCGTAATTTGTTGCGCTTGTTGTGATACAAGGGGGGAAATCAAATCAGGAAATCAAGTTAAGTGTCATTGATGTGCTTCTCCTACAGAAACAGATCGGTATCCATCTGCGGAACAATGAGACAGGATGTGTGATGTCGTTGATGGGGGCGCTGGAAGACATCCACCTGATGAGGGTGCACGCCGTGGAAGACACGGGTGGCGAAGAGCAACTCTGGCTCTATCGAGACGGTTATCTTACCTGCAAGGTACGCTTGTAACTGTCACAGCACTAGCGAAGTCACAACTAACTAACTAACGTGTGTGCGCTGCTTCTTGTTCACTTCCAGCTGGCGGAGGACTGTTGCCTGGAGACCACAGGCAACATGCTGATGGCAGGCAGTCGGCTTTGTGTGTCCCCAGAGGCAGGAAAAGACAATCAACTGTGGGACGTCACCTCAGACGGCCTGGTGCGCTGCCACTTCAAACCTGGCCTGGTCCTTGAGGTCAAAGGTCAGATTCCTCTTCAGAGAGTTGATCACATATTCTCTGCTCTGCAGTTGAAAAGCTACCTAGTCATGTATTTTCTTTGTTTTAATTTGTTCTTAGTTATTCACATAATGGTATCGGTGGGCAATGTTATAAATAATGTTTTAATATTCTCTACAGTAATAAAACTATAATAAGGAAAACACAACTTTGCTTAAAATAATATGGTTTACTTCGTTAGCCTTACCTTACAAGCTTAGCATACTCGTATTCACTGGATGGCCACGTACTTACGATGGCACCCGGTCAGAGTTTTTTTTTTTTTCTCCCTATTTGTGATTTTTCCATACTTATTCTATAAATTTAGGGGATTTAAAAAAAAAAAAAAGTTTTGAAATCAATTAAGATGGGTGTCAATAAGCCACAGGTCGCCACTGTTTGGAGTCTGCCCCGTTCTGGTCCTGCAAATAGCAGCAGTCCACAATATATTCTATTTCACTTTGTCAATTTTTAAATTAAATCGAGAACAACTCTTTGAGAAGTTATAATGTATACAGGTATTGGCAGCACTGTGGACCAATGATTTATACATCTGCCTCACAGTGAAGACCAATGGTGTTGCAAATGTTGTTTTTACATTCATTTGTGTACATTTCTGCCTCTCGTCTTGCCTTCGCCATCTTGCCACCTGCTCTAGCGCCCCCTGGTGGACTTACAGTGCTGCCACTAACTGATTACAAGATAGGCATTTTCTTTGGAATGTGGTGTAGATGCACACTTGATTTGATTTTCCAGAGCCTAATTTTACACAACATTGTGGTGTGTATCACAGGAGGTCATCAATATGACAAGAACCTGGTGATCCTCAATACGTTTGAGGAGGGGAAAACAAACCAAAGATGGACGCTGGAGATTTTGTGACCGGATGGGCCACACTGTGGCACTCAGACGCGACTCCGCTAGTGGAGCTCCTCACACCACTCAGATGAGTCCCGAGTAGGATCTTGCACAATCACTGCACTCCTGTAGCATTTGGACCCTTGTGGGGGAGGGTAACCATGTTCTGATATTTGAGTAGCTGTTAAGATTTTTATTTTGTTGATATTGTTTTTGCGTTTTACAATGAAGATAAATATGTATCCTTTCTATATGTTACATTGCATATGGTGAATCGTCAGCCCTGGTTTAATGGTGCGACTCTTTCTCTTGACGTTATGGTACGTGTCTACTACATGGTGTGTGTTTCCTCATGGATGGACGCAATGAAGTCTAAACACCAAAGATATATTTTATTTACACATTTTGCCACTTCTGTTGGTAATAGTATTGTAAAGTTTTTCAATGTTTTCACAGTACGTTTTAACACTGAATGTGGTTCACGTTATTAGATTGTAGATTTAGAGTTTGAACATTTGAATCAACTGTTGTAAATATGTAAACATAAAAGGGGAAAAATACCCGTTCTGTTATAGCTGTACTGTTGTTCTGGTGTATCATTGCAGACAAGCAACATCTCCTTATTTAGGGTTTGAACTCGAAAACAGTTTGTTGCTGTGGCGGGAACCAACTTTGATATGAATAGAATAAACCTGCGTTTGTAAAATATGTATTAGATGGGCTCGCCTTGTAGAACTATCGTATGCTATTGTATTATGGACACGTGAAAAATGCTCAACAGATTGAAGCAGATGTGGTGTGGCTGGCTGTTATTGCTCATGTACAGTATTTCGGTAAGAAAGTTCAAAGAAAATTATGGTAGAGTTAGGATATTCTTCTTTTAGCTAAACTGTGGAAGGTTCAATAATGCTTGTGAGATTGACTGAGATGAAGTGTTGACTTTTGCTCAAAAGGAGCAAGACTGAAATAACACATTCCTTTCAGACTAACTTTCATTTTCTTCTTTCAAATGGACAGAAAAGGCCATTTCACATTAAAAATATATGTACGGTAAAAGCATTAATTGGACACTCTAAATTGCCCCTAGGTGTTATTGTGAGTGCGGCTGTTTGTCTCCATGTGCCCTGCGATTGGCTGGCAACCAGTTCAGGGTGTACCCCGCCTCCTGCCCGATAACAGCTGGGATTGGCTCCAGCACTCCCGCGACCCTTGTGAGGATAAGTGGTTAAGAAAATGGATGGATGGATATACTGTAAAAGTCGATCTGCCCCTCAACCCCCCAAAAAAATCTAATTGGTGTGCTGAAGTATGGCTGATGACAGTCCATTGTGTACCCTGCCATTTGCCCAATACTGTTTCCAAATTGCTGTTAAAATGAACAATCAGTATTTCAAATTAACATACAGTATTTATTTAGGTTGTGGAGGAAAACAACATTTTCCAGTATTTAGCAGGTTTAAAATAGTCTTTACACTCAACTTCATCAGTTAAACACATCAGCGCTTCATGGAGTTGAATCGATTGTGTTGGTGCTACACATCATCTGCCCCCTTGTTGATCTGGACCACGGTCTTTCCTCGGGCGTGCCCCTTCTCCACCTTCGCAAAGGCCTGAGGAACCTGTGCAAAGCTGAATGTTTCGTCTACAACGGCATGGATCTGCAAATGAGGTCAAGTAAGTTAGTTGTGTATCTGTAAATTAATTTGATGCTGATTTTTAATGCTCTACACTTTATAAACATAACCACGTGTATTTGATGTTATCTGAAATGAGAGCGTTATCACTGCATTATGTGCAACATACATTCACAGTAACTAGAAAATGATTAGTAAGCAACGGCTTATGCACTGACAATGTTTATATTATTTAATAGTGTTTTGAGAAGATTTTTTTCGACAATTATGAAATTTCAAGGGCGCTGCCATTTTCGCAGTCACATGACTTACGTGCGGCGGATGTGTCGTGAAAGGTGCTGCACCAAATGCTCGATTACATTGTGCTCAGCACTGATTTCTCGGATTTATCCTCATCTGATGAAGAAATAGTATCAGTTGATCGGGAAGACGGAGGAATATTTCCATACAGATTTGAACCTGTGGCTGTAAATAATGTTGAATATTCGGATGGTTCTTCGGGCGGAATGACGTCGGGAGTCTTTGGCGTCGGGCGGAGGCCGCAAGCCGAAGCTTGGCTAACAGCCTCCCCCGCCAGAGCTCGCCTCGCGGCCCGCCGCCAGAGCTCGCTCATCAGACTCCACGTCGTTCCCGTCCAAAGAACCATCCGCGGCTGATGGGCCGGAGCTCCGGGGACCTTTGTTTACGCAGTTACGTCCCGCATGTAGGTCTCCGAGTGGTCAGACTCCAGCGTCATTCCACCCAAAGAACCCTCCGAATATTCAACATTATTTACAGCCACAGGTTTAAATCTGTATAGAAGTATTCCTCTGTCTTCCCGACCAACCGATACTGCTATTTCTTCATCAGATAAGGATAAATCTGAGAAATCAGCGCTGGGCACAATGTAATCGAGCCTTTGGTGCGGCACCTTACAAGTCACGTCCACGCACGTAAGTCATGTGACTCGTGAAAATGGCACCGCCCCTGAAAATTCGTAATTGTCGATAAAATGTTCTCAAAACGCTATTATATGAGAGAAGATTAAACATCACATTGTCAAAATAGAGTACAAATTACATAACCTATTGGATACATTGTTCATGCAAACCGCTGGATTTCCACTTTAAGAACAAAATTAATCGTACCATGGCCAGATTTTGACTTAGATTGAATTTTTATTTGGTGTGTGTGCAAAACGATGGTCTAGCGGTTAGCACATCTTGGAGTACAGAGACAATTTTTTTTTAGGATAATTGAAAATGTGTCCAGAGATGTGAATTATTGTGCTCTGCAATAGACTGCAAGCAGGCCATAAAAATGTAAATTAGGTGATTATGCTGTGTATATATTTTTCTCCATTATTCATTCGGCTTATCCTCACCAGAGTTGCGGGTGTGCTGGGGCCTATCCCAACTATCTTTGGGCAAAAGGCAGGGTACACCCTTGAACTGGTCGCCAGCCAATCAAAGTGTTTTTTACTTAAAAAAATTACTTAGTTATTAATACTGAGTTGATTTAGTGTGATATTTGTTTTTCCCTAAACTGAATGTTCCTTACAATGCATTATCACAACAAAGCCTGAAGGATGTTACCATACCTGTCCTGCATCTACCATCTCCCTTATTTCATCCAGTGCCGGACCACTTGGTGCAAAGAATCCCCAACGGTAGTGGACCCCCTTAACAAGGTACTGCAAGAGAGCAGAGTAACCAAATGAAAGACAAGCTAACTGTTAATGTAACCGACAAAACATTCGCTTCAGTAGGTTGCAGTCAAAAAGATGAGAAAGCTGATGTGTTAAAACGCGAGTAAAATGACAACTGGAACAGCTGTCAAGAGCTGTTGCGCTCCAACAGGGAATCACAATCATCAGGTTCAGCCTTTGCTGGCTTTGACTCCTCACCACTGATGTTTAAATACTGAAGTTGGTCTCCTAACTTACTCGCCAAATGAGATAACTTAGTATTTAGGAGAATTTATTTTTATTTTTTTCTTACTTTGAGGGCCTTCCTGGCCACAGTGGCAGCGTTCTGGAGCATACCGTCAGCGACCCCGAGGCTGTCAGTGTTTTGGAGGAAGGGCGTGACCAGGGTGACGTACTTGGCCCCACTCCAGGGTTTGAGTAGATTCAGTGCCCAGCTTTCTGTGCTACCCCCAATGTTATCCAGGATCAGGTCAAACCTGTAAGAGGAGCACGCAGTGTGGGGGTCGGGGTGGAGATAGGCATCTGTCATGTCACCGACAAATCCAAATCCAACCCACATGCCGATACACACCATTTTCTAACAATACGTCATCACCCAAGACAAAAGAAGGCTCAACTATCGCCATACTCACTATTTTTAATTTGATTGTTTTATGTGTGTGGCTAAGAGGTGATTTTAAGAGAAATAATTTCTGTAGTTATGATTTAACTAGAGCAGTGATAGCGAAAAACAATTGAGCTTCCATTTCTTTACTCAAAGACTTTTTTTTTTTCCAACCCGAGAGAGCAGCAAATACATCAAATTATTTATTTTATCATTCACTATCTAGTTTGGTGTATAAGATGTCAGAAAATATCAATCAATTTTTAACACTGTTTTCCAATGTAACAGCTGATGTTAGCAAATGTCATATTTTTATTAAACACAAATATAATCTGTCTAGAGGACTATAGAAACATGATTTATTTATTTTTTCAATTCCGTGCATTTGGACAAGTTGAAGTCAATGTAAGTATTTAATTGAAAACTGCAAATTTCCAGTAGGTGTGAATGTAAGTCCAAATGATATTTTGTTTAGAGTGTATGTGCTCTGGCATTGGTCGGCAACCAGTTGAGGGTGTACTCTGCCTCTCACCCACAGTCAGCTGGGATGCAACTAGCAAATTTAATCCCCACAAAGAGACAGAAAACACCAACAGTTAAAATGTTTATCAATTACGGACTGTGTTTACATAAATGTTTCAACAAAGACCAACTTAACTTATTTTCACAATATCGGTAAGGAAATCAAATGTAACATTTTAAAAATATTGATTTTTAAAATGTGAGACTTTCTTTTTACGCCATATTTCCAAGCCCTGGCGAGAACTGAATGAAAAGAGCGTGGTTGTTCTCACTTGTCAAGGGCAGCGAGCGCCACCTCAACAGGTCCAGCCGTGTAGTCCACCACGTGGTCCGTGCCGAGCCCGGTGACAAAACGCTGGGCATTCTGCGAGCACGTAACCGTGACGTGGGCTCCCCACGCCTTCAGCATCTTGAACAATAACGAGAATGTCAAGATTATTTTGCCATTATATGAATCGATGTATGAGACTTCATAGAAATCCGAAACTATACCTGGATGGCAAATGTCCCCACTCCCCCAGACCCTCCGAGGATCAAAATACTGTGATGACGAAGAAGAAGAGGGTCAAAGAAAAGCAACATTTCTGCTTTATATGCTTTTTGTAAAGTAAATCTGAGATTATGCCTGTTTGTGCATGTGAGCGTGTTCCCTCACCGTTTCTTGGCACAGTTGTCTCTGGTGAGCCCCCCCGTGTTGACAAGGGCCGACCAAGCCGTGGTGGCCACGTAGGGGATGGCCGCGGCCTCTGTGTGGCTCAGCGTCTTTGGTTTGAGGGACACCTCGAGGCGACAATACAAACACCCTACTCAGCCGTCACAAGTCAGGAGTGTAGTTCCTGGAGTAATGGATTACACGTTTATGACGGGATTTTCACCTCATTGGCACTCAGCACGACAAACTCGGCCAAGCTGCCACGCTTCCAAGGCGGAATGGCAGCCCACACCTGAGGGGGACACACAGCCTCAATGGTTATGATGAACTGCTTATTGGCTTATTGATGGCAATGGCAAAGTCGCCCGGTGGTCACATTTAGTGATTCATTTTTTTTCCCGCTTCTGATAATGATTCTAACAAAAACTTGAAAGATGAATACTTTTTATTGGAAGCTTTGAATATGAGTGTCAGTGATTCAATAAAGTTATTTGGGGTGATTAAAAAAACAGTTACTGTAATGCAAATTTAACAAAATAAGACAAGAATATTAATATTTTTAAGGTCATTATTCAGATAGTATTTGTAGTTGACAGAATAATTTATCGGAGTTGTTTGCCATTTGAATGGATATGTTTCTGTAGTTTGATTATTTTAGAAGTGGTCTGAATTTTTTTTAAAATGCAAATAGTGGAAAATACTCAAACATATCTAATCTATCAAATTTATTCTTACTTTATATTGGTGTTTTATTTGTTATGCAACAAAGGAGAAGCAAAAAAATGGGCCCAATGCGGTTGTGGTTGTAGGAATTTTTACTCATTCAAAACCATATTTTAAAAAATGTTGCACATTATTTTTAAAGGGATAGAGAGACTCTTGAGAAATGAGACCAACGCTTGAGATGATGACCATGATAACAAAATAAGATTGGCCTGGATTCAAAAAGAATTCTGCTCCACTTTTCCAAACTGACTAATTCACGTGATGACGAGTATTCCTGATGTAAAGTCTCAAGCTTGCGGACGTTACCTGCAAAATATTTGAGCAATCCTAAAATACATCCTACACTACAATGTCTTTTACCACATGATGTCGTCAGAGAGCCACCAGAGATGATTATATCAAATGTTTTGGCTTCATTCTTGTTTCAATACAGTATTTACAGAGTATCATATATGTATGATGAATGAGATGCTGGTCAAATGTTTTTTTTTAATAATTCACAGATGCTACCCATGTTTAGTGTTTCTACAATGATTAAAAAAAATACTAAAATAAATTAAAATTATACAGTACTATGAAAAAATATTTGTAAAAAGAAACTATTCAAAGTTACCTCGACTTGTGTAAAAAAGTAATGCAACAACTTAACCATTTTTTTTTTCAAGGCATTCAGAAGCCTACCTGTTTTTTTGGTAAAGAGCAGAATTCCTGTTTTCATCAATCAGAGCAAGCTTTCCAGTTCCCGAAGGAGCCAAGCAGCCCTAGACCATCACAATACCACTACCACGCTTGACTGCTGGCATACCGGTAATCTTTTTCTGAAATGCTGTGCTACAAATACATCCGATGGAACGAGACACACACTTTGCAAAAAGGTCAACTTTCATCTTGTCCGTCGATATGATGCTCGCCCAAAAGACTTGGGAATCATTCAGATGTTTTCTGTGTATGTGTGTGTTGTTGTTTTTTTTCTTTTTTTTCAAAAGTAAGACAAGCTTTTATGTTCTTTTTGGTCAGTGGTGATTTTTATCTTGGAACTCTGCCATGGATGCCATTTTTCCCCAATTGATTCCTTGTTGTTGTCTCATGAGCACTAACCTTAACTGCAGTTCTTCAGAGGTTGTCCTAAAATACGAGCTATCTATCCTCCAAGCACCTTCCTTTCATCTCACACAGATTGGATAGGAAAGAAAAATTTCCGAAGAATGAAAATCCAGTGACAGCCATAGTTCAAGTCAGGAAGATCCCCAAAGAAGCCCTCGGTAGATATTGCACACCCCATTACTGCAGTATATCTGGTATAACCAATAACTATTACAAACTAGGAACTTTTATTAACGGCAATGTAAACTCATTTCTTTTTTTGGGCTGTTCTGGGTTTTTTGCTGCATCATAGTATCAGGGATTCAGAATATTTTCATTATCTCAGGTTGCAGATTAAGGTACTTGTTTATAAGAAAGTGGAGAATATCAAATACTTTGCCTTTGTAAAGATAATAATGGTCCGTTTTGATAAACACTCTCTGAGAGGTTTTTTTACAATAATTTAGAATTGTACTGTTGGTTTATACTTTCCAGTGGTCTCAAACTGCGAAATGCTGAATACTTCAAATCTCTCACTTCATTAAGGTAACTGAAATGTTAGTTCAGTGAGGTTTAGACTTGTACTGTACATTGTGTTTATAACAAATAAAATGCATTGCTTTGTTTTTTTTTACCTCATCTCTTTCTTGGAAGTACTTCACATCCAGGCCACACTCCATGATGACGCCAGACACGTCCCTCCCCAAGATGAGGGGGAACTCACTCCCAGTCTGATGAATGTTTAGAGGGTCTCTTTTCATGGACAGGGTGGCAGCACCATGGCCACCTGGGAGATTGAAAGACATCGTTATTGCACTGCAGAATAGGGTATTATTCATTAAACATCTCAACATGACTTGTGTTTCACTATACAACTGCTTTCTCTGGTTTGATGCCCTTCAGAACATTTAGGACAGTCAGAAAAACAATGACGGGCATGTGTGAAGTGGATTTTTATATTTGTTCTTGTTTTAAGAAGGATACATGATTACAACAGGTGTATTCATTTGTGTCACATCTGATTGTGGAGGTGGCAAAAGTACTTAGTTACACTGCTTAGGTACAAGTACAGATACTCGTGTAAAAAAACAACTTCAAATTCAATTCCTGGTGAAAGTGAAAAAGTACAGGCTTTGAATCAACTTAGGTACAAATGTAAATGTGATTTTTTTTTTTTGTCAGTTGTATACGATACCATTTTTGATAATTTGCCACATTTCTTTGCATATTGCTCATACCGAGGGAAAAAATGCTTGTCAGTTAATCTTTGCAACAAAAAAATTTCTGTGGCTTTTTGAAAATTCCCAACATTGTGAATTGAGTAAAAAAAGTCAATTCGCTACTTAAAACAACAGGAAAAAATGCACTAGAAGTTAGTGGTTTTTAAGTCTGCCACAAGTCAGAATACATTCGCTAGGAATAAGTTTTTGCGCTGAAAACTTCAATTTTCTTCAATAATTTAATGGATTTGGAATATCTTGCTTCTCTCAATCTGCTGCGCCATTGTTATTAATGCATAACATTTTGCCAAATTAGTCCGAAACATCTTGATCTAGCAATCATCAAAATCTTTATATTGGTCTTCATTATATCAACTCAGCTGGACATTGGGGCAGCTGGTAAAGAGTTGGCCACAGAGTTCTGAGGACCTGGGTTCGATCCCGGCCCTGCCTGTGTGGAGTTTTTCTCCCTGTGCCTGCGTGGGTTTTCACTGGGTGCGCCGGTTTCCTCCCACATCCCAAAAACATGCAACATTAATTGGACACTCTATTGCCCCTCGATGTGATTGCGCGAGTGGCTGTTTGTCTCTATGTGCCCTGCGATTGGCTGGAAACCAGTTCAGGGGGTACCCCGCCTTCTGCCCAATTATTGCTGAGATAGGCTCCAAGCACTTCCGCAACCCTTGTGAGGATAAGTGGATCAGAACATGGATGGACGGATGGATATATATATATCAACTCATCTGCAGAAGTTGAAAATATTAGTGAGTCTATTTTGACTAAGTTACAGAAAGTGCCGACCGCTGTTTTCAAATGTTGTGAACAAAAGTAAAAGCCCGTTAGAAAAAAAAATAAATACTCTCTAGTAAATTATACAATGCTGGGGGAAAAAAAAATCTCATTCTACATCGTAACTACAATATTTGTTTTTCGTTATTTTATTTTTTAGTTGAATGTTGATTGGGACCATGAAGGTGTCACTCGCCTCTCATGCTGACATCAATTGGGTTCAGTCCTGCTGCAAAGACCTTGACAATCACCTCGTTGGGGTAGTGGATGATCGGGAAGCTGGCATTTTTGCTGAAGCGCAGAACATCATTGCCTCCGTATTTATCAATCACCCATGCGGGCATGACATTCCTGCAGATGCTTGAGGTCTTGAAAAATCTAGAAACTGATGTTCTTGAATTTTTACAGGGAAATAACCAACTACTCTCCACCACACGTCTCATAGCTGACATATCTGAAAGTTTAATTCTGAACAAATGAGACCAATATTTACGTCCCTATAGGAAAAGGGATTGTTATACCTGAAACGCCATCATCACGCTGACCTCAATGTTTCTGATAGCGCGACAGCCATCTGCCTGCAAACATGTTCTCTCTTTTAATGATTATATGGAAGAAAGTGAAGTGGTTCTCACGAATAAACCGCTTCCTGAAATAAGGAGCGTACTCTTGTCAACCAATCGCAGCCAAGTTTGCTCGAGCACAAGCCAATAAAACAAAGCGTCTTACAGTTGCCTGATTTTCTATAAAAACATGGCAGCTCGCTGGTGCTTCCATCACACGGTGTTGAAGGTTGACAGCAAAATCTTCACAGTACCGAAAATATGCTCAGTCTCACTTTACGAGAGGTTTGTACGGCTGCCTTTGTGAAAGTTCCATTTTTGTTTTTATTTAAACAATACATAATACACCATGCTACTTGAAGCAGTCTTGTGTTTACAGCGTGTGCGTGTCGAATGTCGACTTTTAGCTATGTACTACATCAATGTAGACATTGTGAATCACGTTCTAGCTCGTATTAAGTATATCGAAATAATATACAGAAAAGGAATGGGTGGAAAATATATATCTTTATTTTCTTCATGGTTAGTTTGTAAAAGTTCCAGTATAATTTTACAATAGAAAATGACACACAGGATCCAAACTTTGGACGAATTTTCCAGGTTTCCGTTGCATTCAGAGAGGGAAAGAGCTCTCCAACTGAGCTGTGTAGGAAATGCTTGAACCGCATCAAGCAGAACCAGCATTTAAATGCTTACATCACAGTGACAGAGGAACTGGGTTTGAAGCAGGCTCATGAAGCAGAGACGAGACTGCTAAGAGGTGAAAGAACATCTATTGCGGAAGTGTAATAGTACTGTATATCTGTTACATTAGTCACAGCAATATTTTCTGATCTTCATTAGGTACGCCTAAAGGTCCTCTTGATGGAATCCCTTTTGCAGTCAAAGACAACTTTTGCACGAAAAATGTCAAGACCACATGTGCTTCGAAGATGCTTAAAGGTATCAGGGTACAACGCACATTGTGTGTTTGTTTCATGTTCGTAACAAGGAGCATTGATTAGATGATGGTCCGTGTTGCAGACTACACGCCACCGTACAGCGCTACTGTAGTGCAGAAGCTGTTTGACCAAGGAGCTGTTCTCATTGGGAAGACCAACATGGACGAGTTTGCCATGGGGTACAATCATCCATCCATTTTCTGATCCACTTATCCTCACAAGGGTTGCGGAAGTCCTTGAGCCTATCCCAGCGATCATTGGGTAGAAGGCGGGGTACACCTTACGACGGGATACGACTGGTTGCCAGTCAATCACAGGGCACATGGAGACAGAGAACTCTCACTCACCGTCACGCGTGGGGGCAATTTAGAGTCTCCAATTAATGCATATTTTTGTAATGTGGGAGGAAACCAGAGTCCCCAAAGAAAACCCACGCAGGCATGGGGTAAACATGCAAACTTCACACAGGAGGGGCTTGGATTTGAACCAAAATGGTGAGGCCAATGCTCTAACCACTTGCACAACCATGCCACCTGCGGTACAAGCATTGTTGGCGATACCAAGCATTTAATGTGCATCGTGTTTGCTTTGCCCTGTGTTTCCCCAAATAATGGCATCAATTCCGATTCATTTAATCTCCTGTCTAGTCATCCAAAACATAAACATCTCACATAAAATAAGCAACTGTTCTATTTTTGTCTTTCTTTTCAATAACGACTGGATCCACTTGGTGGCTATAATTACCTTGTCTTTCTTTTTTTCCCTCCCCCCTTTTCTTTCGAATAGCGAGCTAATTCACCAAGTGGCTGTAATTCCCTCTAACGTGTTATCTGATATCACACTTTGTGCTGATAATATTACAGAATCAACAAAGCCGTCAAGCTAGGGAATAGCTCTTAGAATAAAACCTAAATTTTGTTTCACTAAAGTCCCATTTCATTTTTTAAGCAATTTTTGAAATTGTATATTGTAACGTGAGGAAAAATTTGATCAATTAACTTGCATTTATTTCTACAGAAATATAGCTAATAGAAATCTTTAAAGAACACAAAGTGTTTTCTTTTAGAAAAATGCCCCTTTCATTAGAACATGTTTGTGAATGTGATCCTTAATAAACTCAGATGTTTTAGCAATTAGTCTTTTTGAATACCAATGTGTTTTGTGGTTTTCAGTTCATTATCATAAATTGTTAGTTCGGGGTAATGAAAATATGTTAGATGTCATACAAATATCTGCGCAAGAACAGTTTACACTCAGCCACAGTTTAAGGAAATGTGAAATATACCTGCATCTGTCGCAGCAATCATTTGTAAGCTTATTGCCCGTCTTTTTATTTTCCAGTTCGGGCAGTACTGATGGGGCATTTGGGCCAGTGAGGAACCCCTGGAGCTACGCTACCCCCTACTGTGAGCGGACCGGAGCAGTACCGGACTCTGACTGGGTTATCTCTGGAGGAAGTTCTGGAGGAAGCGCAGCAGCTGTGGCTTCCCTGACCAGTTACCTGTGAGGCGTCAACTGCTCCAATCTAAAAAGTGGAACAAAGTGAAAGAGAATGACATTGTAATATTGTCTTCTTGGTAGTGCCTTAGGGTCAGACACAGGTGGTTCCACCCGTAACCCAGGAGCACTGTGTGGGGTTGTGGCTCTGAAGCCAACATATGGACTGCTGTCGAGACATGGTCTTATACCGCTGGTCAACTCCTTTGACGTTCCAGGCATTATGACACGAAGTGCCAGTGATGCAGCTGTTATTTTAGGTATGAAATTTAACTCATACAATGACTGCAGTACATTAGATGGTTTTAGTAACTTTTTCAATATTGTGAATTTGAATCACATTACAGTGGGATAGTGGCATAATAGACTGTTCTTCCATTTATAATTTTGATGGGACTGTACATTTTATTTGCTGATCGCTTCGGAGAAATCACATGGTTATACTATCCTATAAGTAGGCAGCATCCATAAATTTACAGCTCTTGGCTTAATACTCGTTTTTAAACGGATCCCCAAACCATAAAATATCACAAAACAAAATGTTTAAGTCATTAGCTGTGCTCCGAAGGTGCTACAGAATAAGAATCATTTTTATTTTGGTAAATATGTCAAAAACACGCAATTTTTACATTCTTTTATCCTAGCATGTTGAGAAACAGTTGGTGGTAAATCCTAAAAATTCACAAAGGTTGAATCAAATCCTGCAATTATAAAATGTTTGTAATATCTGTAAGTTCTGGGATAATAGAATGTTGAGGAGCAGTGGAACGATAGTTACAACCTTGAGTTGTCTTGCAATGGGATTTCAGAGAGAGGTGGAAGCTTTTAGCGAACTCATTTATTTGTGTGCTTTGGCATTTCAAGACAGCAATGGATGATTAATTAATTAAGCAAGTATTCTTGCATGCCAATGAAGTAAAACATTTTTTTTTTAATCTTGTTGTTACAGACAAAATTGTTGCTGGCCCTACGACGGGTGCAGTATTATCATGCAATCAGATATGCCACATGGGTATGAAAACCCCAGACATCCACAAGATGTGTTTTATGCTGATAGAGCTGTTTACATGTTTTTTTTTTGTTTGTTTTTTTTGGGGGGGGGGTTAAATTGATGGTAGAGCTGTTTACAAATATGTATGGTTTTTAAATAGAGGAAGTCATGAATTAAAATTAAAAAAAAAAAGATACTTTAAAAAATGTAGAATCTAGCTATAAATATACACATTTATGCGACCCTTAGCTTTTTTTTTTAAGTTCCAAGTGTACATTTTATTGTCCATATATGTTCAGGTAAAAGGTCAAAACAATCAATATTTCTGCGACAAAGGTAATCAATAATCACAATCAACCACCCTTTGACAACATTTGAAGTACTATATATATATTATTATTAAAAAGTAATTTCCACATGTTCCTTTAAAGTTACCAAGGATGCTCAATTGTCCTATAATAGGCAACCCTAAGTCAAATGTAGGCGGGTTATTCTTTTGCTGTATCGCTCGTTAACATCAGAAGTGTTTAAACGTTTCTGGAAAATATTGTCAGAGAGCTTGTTGACACATCAACCAGGTATTCTCCAAGGCGTTGACACAAAAGACTCAACAACAGTTCCTGGACCTCCACCATCAACTGAGCTGCCTGAAAACTTAGATGTCAAGAACCTCTTCATTGGCATTCCAAAGGTTAATTTATGCTTATATCTTCATAGAGCACTCATTGAAGGCAAATTAAAAATTTTAACACCGGAAATGTATTGCTTTTCTTCATGTAATGCTATCTTTATAATGTTTATAATAATTAATAAATAGAATCATATGGTGTGTTTTATGATTGAATTATATTTTTGGCATTTTACAAACCCAAATTCCAATGAAGTTGGGATGTTTTATAAAATGTAAATAAAAACACAATACAATACAGTGATTTCTAAATCCTTCTGCTTCCATTCAACTGAATTCACTACAAAGTCAATATTAAATGTTCAAACTAATAAACTTACTGTAGTAGTTGTAATGCCTAAAACACTTTTCAAAAAAGCTTTTAATGGCATATTTACCACAGTTTCACCTTTTAATAACAGACATTAAATGTTTGGAAACTGAGGACACTAGTTGGTGGAAATCTTTACCATTACTACTTGATGTGCAAATTCGGTGGCTTTGCTCCCATTATTCATTAGGTCAGTCCATAACTTGCACTCTTTTAAAAAAAAAAAATCCTCACAATTATAACATGAACAGATGAGACTTGGCATTATCTTGCTGAAATAAGTAAGCAGGGTTGCCCCTGACTAAGAAGTTGCTTGGATGGCAGCAGACGTTCTGTATGTACCTTTCAGACATATGTTCAAGTTACCCATCCATGGCGATGAACATACCTCCCTCCCATCACAGAATCTGGAATTTGAAGTTTTTTCAGAAATTAATCTGAATGGTTCTTTTCTTCTTTGGCCCAGAGGAGACACCTACAATTTCCCAAAACAATTTGAAAAGTGGAGTTGTCAGACCACAGCATATTTTCTTCTTTCCATCAATCTATCTCAGATGAGCTCGGTCCAGAGAAGTCAGAAGCCTCTCTAGGTGTTGTTTATCAATGGGTTTTCGCTTTTCAGTTTTTTTATTTTTTTTCCTCAACCTACGGATGCACTGTATTAACTGACAATTTGTGTAGCTGTGCGCTGCGATTGGCTGGGAACTAGCTCAGTGTGTACACTACCTCTTCCCCAGAGTGAGATGAGATAGGCGCCAGCATGCCTGTGCCTGTACTGAGGATAAGCGGTGTGGAAAATGGATGGGTGTTTTTCTTTAGGGTTCCTGAGCCCATGTGGCAGGATCCTTTGCACAATGATGACGGTTTTTAATGCAATGCCACCTGAGAGATTAAAGTTGATAAACATTGATGCTGGTTTTTTTCTTTGCCACTTACATGGAGAGATTTCTCCTGATTCATTGAGCCTTTTGACGATGACGTGGAACATAGAGGAAATCCCTGTATTCCTTCCAATTGTTTGTTGAGAAACATTCTCAAACTGTTGGGCTATTTGCTCACAGTAGTTCATGAAGTGGTGAACCTTGCCTCAACCTTGATTGTAAAAAAACTTAGCCTTTCAGGGCTGTTCCTTTTATTACCCAATTGTGGCATTCTCCTTTTTCCAATTAACTTATTTTTTTTTTTCCTGGAGTATTCCTCATCTTTTGTTGCCATTGACTCAGCTTTTTTCCAATGTGTTGCAGACATCAAATTCAAAATAAGAGAATATTTGGTTAAAAAGAAATTAACATTCTTCAGTTTGAACATTAAATGTATTCAACAGAATATAGGATGAAAATGATTTGCAAATCATTATATTGTTTTTATTTACGTTTTATACAACATTACAACTTCATTAGAATTGCAGTTTTGTATTCTTGTGATTGGCTTGGAGAAATAATTTGCCATCCATTTCAACTGTGGTTACAAAATGTGTTGGAAAACATGGTTGCTTGCCCTTTAAAGGCCAATACCAGTATAACACGTACAAACAATGGATAATACAGGATGACATACTCCATGTTTATCATAAATACTAGCGATTGTTACCATGGCAATTAGATCACCTTCTTTCAATAATGTTGGTAGAACAGCCCAGACATCTGTTTTGGATTTGTGCTTGTATGAATGTCTATGCTACTGTCAATGCTTTGTTGTGTATATGAATAGCATAAATAAATGGAGGTTGCAAAAATTCTCACTCTATACGCTGTGCAAGTAACAGTATAGAAAATGGTTGGCTGGATTTTTTTTTTTTTCTGTCCTAAATGTAAGCTATCGTGCTATCTTATTTTACACCTGCGATAAAGCTTTGTGTGTGTGTCACATTGGATTTAGGAGTTCTACCCCCCTGGACTGTCCAAGGAAACTGTTGCACAGTGGAGTCGTGTAGCTGACATGTTTGAGAACTCTGGTGCTCGGGTGGAGCAAGTGTCCCTTCCGCACAGCCAGTATTCCACAGTGTGTTACCACGTTTTGTGCTGCGCTGAAGTGGCGTCGAACATGGCGTGTTTCGATGGCCTACAGTATGGTAAGAATGAACTTTCATATACAGTACCTTGTGAAAGTATTTGGGCCACTTGGACTTTTCAACTTTTCGCCACATTTCAAGCTTCAAACATAAAGATATAAAATTTAAAAAAAATTGTCAAGAATCAATAAGTTGGACACATTTTTGAAGTGAAATGAAATTTATTGAATATTTTATACTTTTTTAACAAATAAAAAAACTGATAAGTGGGGTGTGCAATATTATTCACCCCTTTACTTTCAGTGCAGCAAACTCACTCGTTCAGTGAGGATCTCTGAATGATCCAATGTTGACTGATGATGGTAAATAGAATCCACCTGTGTGTAATCAAGTCTCCGTATAAATGCACCTGCTCTGTGATAGTCTCAGGGTTCTGTTTAAAGAGCAGAGAGCATCATGAAGACCAAGGAACACATCAGACAGGTCATAGGTACTGTTGTGGAGAAGTTTAAAGCCGGATTTGGATGCGAAAAGATTTCCCAAACTTTAAACATCTCAAGGAGCACTGTGCAAGCAATCATATGGAAATGGAAAGAGTATCAGACCACTGCAAATTTACCAAGACCCGGCCGTCCCTCTAAACTTTCACTTCGAACAAGGAGGAGACTGATCAGAGATCCAGCCAACAGGCCCATGATCACTCTGGATGAACTGCAGAGATCGACAGCTGAGGAGAGAGAGAGAGAAGAGAGAGAGAGAGAGAGAGAGAGAGAGAGAGAAGAGAGAGAGAGAGAGAGAGAGAGAGGAGAGAGAGAGAGAGAGAGAGAGAGAGATAGAGAGAGAGAGAGAGAGAGGAGAGAGAGAGAGAGAGAGATAGAGAGAGAGAGAGAGATCGAGCTCGAGAGAGAGAGAGAGAGAGAGATCTCTTCTCTCTCTCTCTCGCTCTCTCTCTCTCTCTCGCTCTCTCTCTCGAGAGAGAGAGAGAGATAGAGAGAGAGAGAGATAGAGAGAGAGAGAGAGAGAGACTGCCTGCCTGCCTGCCTGCCTGCACAAATATGGCCTTTATGGAAGCGTGCAAAGAAGAAAGCCATTTCTGAAAGAGATCCATAAAAGGTCTGGTTTAAAGTTTCCCACAAGCCACCTCGGACACACACCAAACGTGGTAGAAAGTGTTCTGGTCAGATTAAACCAAGATTGAGCTTTTTGGCCACAATGCAAAACGATATCTTTGGCGTAAAAGCAACACAGCTCATCACCCTGAACACACCATCCCTGCTGTCAAACATGGCGGTGGCAGCCTCATGGTTTGGGCCTGCTTTTCTTCAGCAGGGACAATGGAATGGCTCACAAATGTATCCAGATGTTAGAATGGCCAAGTCAAAGTCTAGACCTGAATCCAATCGAAAATCTGTGGGCAGAGCTGAAGACTGCTGTTCACAAATGCTCTCCATCCAACCTCACTGAGCTCGAGCTGTTTTGCAAGGAAGAATAGGCAAGAATTTTAGTCTCCCGATGTGCAAAACTTATAGAGCTATACACCAAGCGACTTGCAGTTGTAATTGCAGCAAAAGGTGGCGCTACAAAGTATTAATGCAAGTGGGCCGAATAATATTGCACGCCCCACTTTTCAGGTTTTATTTGTGAAAAAAAGTTTAAAATATCCAAT
Organism: Syngnathoides biaculeatus; assembly: GCF_019802595.1. Classification (NCBI taxonomy): domain Eukaryota; kingdom Metazoa; phylum Chordata; class Actinopteri; order Syngnathiformes; family Syngnathidae; genus Syngnathoides; species Syngnathoides biaculeatus. The sequence goes on along the minus strand of NC_084654.1, from coordinate 8,786,369 downwards.
AAATTTCACTCAGCTTCACAATTGTGTCCCATTTGTTTATTCTTGACAAAAAAAAATAATTTTCTATCTTTGTTTGAAGCCTGAAATGTGGCGAAAGGTTGAAAAGTTCAAGGGGGCCGAATACTTTCACAAGGCACTGTACCATGTACATTGGGTGTTGCACAGGAAGTCTGGTTTTTGGTTCGAGGGAAAGTTCCCTGTATCCTCTCTCAGATAAATATATTTATGTTTGATGATGATGAGAATAATAATAAATATTTGTTCCCGTTGATTAGGCCATCGTAGCCAAATGGACAGTTCCACAGAGGCCATGTATGCCACAACACGTCATGAGGGTTTCAATGATGTTGTGAGAGGCAGGATATTATCTGGAAACTACTTCTTGCTGAAACAGTAAGACAACTTTTTTTTTTCCCTCATGTTACAATTTTTATTGGATGGAGAATGTACCTATGAATGGAAAATGTATGAAGTGATTGGACAGTACAGCACAGCCCTACAATGTTGATAAAGCTCTAAAGACAGCATTTTATGGGTTTACCAATTGTTTTTGCACACTTCTGCTTGCTCATCTCATCTTGTTAGAAATATTGAGATTCCAACTACTATGGAAGAACTCATACGTTTTTTTTTTCTTTTTTTAAATATTTTCAAAGTTCTTAGGTTTTGCGCCAGTTTCGAGATTCTCCCTGTGTGTGTGTGTGTGTGTGTGTGTTTTTTTGTTGTTGTTTTTTTTTGTGGGTACTCTGGTTTCCTCCCACATCTCAAAACCATGCAAGGATCCTCCCCCATGTACTACTGGGCCAGTGGCGAGAACAGATTTCATTAGTATTATAGCTAAAGGCAGAAGTAGGGGTGGATGGACTTAAAGCCTTTATATACAAGTTCTTCAAAATTAAATTTTCTGTAGTATATCTTAACTATAATAACAGATCTTTGGATCTTCATTCAATACAATCAATTTTATCCCGAGTTCAGTGATGAACACATTTTCTTCTTTCTCCAATATTGTAACCTTTTCCTCTCACCTTGTCAGAAACTACGAGCATTACTTCTTGAAAGCCCAGAAGGTCCGTCGACTGATTGCAGACGATTTCAAACGCGTATTTGACTCGGGTGTTGACGTTCTGCTGACACCCATCACTCTCTCCGATGCAATGCGTTACGACGACTTCACAAAAGAAGACAACCGAACGCGCAGCTCGCAGGAGGATGTCTTCACCATTCCCGCCAACATGGCAGGTAAAGAGAATATGTATCCTGCCTCTGGCCCAGAGTCGGCTGGAATAGGTTGTAGCACACCCGATACCTTAGAGAGGATAAGTGACAGAAAATGGATGGATGGATATTTTGACATGAGGAACTTTTACTGAGATGTTTGCCTTCAGGTTATTCACTAAACTTCTTCCTGATTATGACTCTCCAAATTAACGTGTAACTACTGTTAAGATCGAAGTTATCACCTTTCCATGAACTGTCCTTCAGCTCCTGTTTTTCCTCATTCCAGGTCTCCCCGCTGTTTCTGTGCCAACAGCCTTATCCAGAAAAGGCCTTCCCATTGGCTTACAACTCATAGGGCATCCGTTCCGAGACAAGAAGCTGCTTAGTGTTGCCCAGTGGATCGAACAAAGGGTTGGGTTTCCCTCCATCAGTAACTTCAAGGAATCCAGCAGGCAGCGTTCCAGTTACAATCACAACTTTGCTGGGGTGCAGAGGTGAATACATGAGACGTAATAGTACCCTACTTTAAGATGGGAAATTGTTAGTAAGTACGTGAAAAAGACTTAAAAGACATAATTACAAAATCTGGACAGTAACAGCCAACCAACTACAACATCTTTTTGACTCAAGTCCACTTTTATTTTCCTTTGTGTTGGGCATAGGGGAAGGGAATCAAACCAAACAAATGAGTATGTGTGGAACTGCTTTATACAACTTTATGAAAACACTTAAAATACACTATCTGAGCTGACATAGGTACAGGCTTCTATATCAGCCGTCCACCCAGATAAATATTGTCGCGATTTTTGTCATCTATATGTACAGTTTGTGAAAAATTACGGTTCATGGAAAATGTACTGTAATCGCTGCAATTCTGTATGAACGATAATTATGTATTAGAAATTATTTTATTGCCTTATAGTGACTAATCTAGCAAACAACTCAATATCGAAAGGAACAGACTTCAGCCATGTGACCAGAACCAAAGTTAATAATTAAAGTTAACTTTACATGTAAAGTAGAGATTTTAATGTGTACACCTTCCTCCTGTGTTTCAAACTCTCAACCCGTTGATAGGAATTAGTGCCATAAAAAGTATTTGCTTATCCTTATCAAATTTACCCAAAAGATCTCAGAAAGCTGCAACAAAATGTTGCAATCCAAAGAAATTTAACAGGCAAGAAATAAAGCAATTGACATCACTCTGGTAAGCATTAGAAAACCATTAGGAGTGTCCAGCCCACAAAAATTACTGCAAGTGCTACAGCGACGACTCAACCAGGAGTTATAAAGGAACCCAGGACAACATCTGAAGAACTGCAGGCCTCCCGCCTCAGTACAGGTTAGGGTTCATGACACCACTATAAGGGTAAAAATAGCATCCATAGGAGAGTTCCAAGGTAAAAATTTAAAAAATGCTAACCAAAAAGAACATAGAGGTACATCTTTTTTTGGCATTTTTTTTTTTAAGTAAACCTCAATGATTCCCAAGACTTTGGGGAACATATTCTATGGAGTGATGAGATTTTTTTTTTTTTTTTCAAAAGCTGTGTATCTTGATACCTTTGGCGTAAATTTAATGCAGTACTGTATTTAAAGTGCAACTGTCATGAAATGGATGATTTTTGGTATATTATTAATGAAAAACCAACAGCCAATATGATCCCATGCGTTTTTTCACCACAAAACATGATTTTGATGTTTACAGCTTTTTGTAACTCCCGCCATGAAAATCCTCTCGGGGATTTGTTTTCGAGAAGAAGCAGGAAGTGATGTACAGGACAGAGGCGCCCCCTAGTGGACTCGTTTGTTTCCATTAGTTTTAGTTCTGGGAAGGTTGCTCATTGTTCCTTCGTGTTAGCCAAAATGCCGGCTCATTGCATTGCTGGACATTGCTTGAACACTTGGGAGAATAGATTTAGCCTTCATAAGTTTGCAAGAGGCCCGTTTCGTTGTGAAAAATGGATTGCACGGGTGCAGAGGACGAGAGCTTCGTGGGTTCCAAATAACAAGTAGGCAGTAATGCGCCCCGGCTCAACGGTGTTCCACAAGTACTGCGGCGGCTTTGAACATACCCCTAAAAACAGTACGGCTCGGCTCCATTATATCCCACCACTGCACAGAAAAATCAGCCACACTGGCTGAGGCGCCGTGTTCAGCGGTCACTGCTTCTGCGAAGGCTGCGCGTCGGGCTTTGGGGGCGGGGGGGCTCTACAGAACCCAGCCAAGAATGCGTCACTCAGCCAAGTGCTGTGGTCCCGAGATTCCAAGTAGCACAGGCCGGTCTCCAAGTCCTGGTTGACCCTCTCTGTCTGGCCGTTGGACTACGGGTGGTGGCCCAATGTCAGACTCGCCAAAGCACCGATGAGGGCGCAGAACTCCCTCCAGAACCGAGAGATGAAGTCATCCTCTGTCAAACAATATCTACCGGGAGCCCATGGTAGTGGACGACCTCATCCAGCAACAACTGGGCCGTCTGCTTGGTGGACGGCATCTTCGGGGCCGACACGAAATGGACCATCGGACGCAGGCGGGATGTCTTGTTGGCCGCACACACCGGTCAGGCGTTGACGTACTCTCTCACGTCACTACCCAGGTTGGGCCACCAGAACCGTTGTTCGACGACCGAACGTGTCTTTGCCATGTCCGGGTGGCAGACCGTCTTATTGGTGTGGGCCCAGTCAATGACGTCCCCCCGCAGCGATGGTACCACAAACAGGCGACCGGGAGGACATCCAGTGGGGCCCGGCGTGTTCCTCAGGGCCTCCTTCACCCGTGTCTCGACCGTCCAGGAGAAACCGGACACGAAGCAGGCCTCCGGCAGGATTGGAACGCTCACAGGTTCCGCGCAATCCCCCCCCGTGGACCCGCGAGAGTGCGTCCGGCTTTTCATTCTTAGAGCCTGGGAGGAAAGACAAGGTGAAGTTAAAACGGGTGAATATCAGAGCCCACCTGGCCTAACGAGCGTTGAGCCGCTTCGTGGTCCTCAGATATTCCAGGTTCTTATGATCGGTGAGGACCACGAATGGAACTTGCGACCGCTCCAGCTAGTGCCGCCACTCCTCTATCGCCGTCTTGACTGCCAGCAGCTCGCCGTAGTTCCGCTCCGCCGGGGTCAGTCCCTTCGACAGGAAGGCGCACGGGTGGGTCCACCTTGACCACGAACTGCCGATCCGGGTCCAGCACTATGAGGATCGGCGCAATGGTAAAACGTGCCTTGAGCTTGTCGAAGGCCTCCTGACAGGTCCCGGTCCACTCGAAGGTGTTCCGTGGGGATCTGAGAGTGTGCAGAGGGGCGGCAACGGAACTGAAGTTCCGTATGAATTTCCGGTAGAAGTTTGCGAAGCCAATGAACCTTTGCACGTCCTTCCTGCAAGCGGGAGAATGCCACCGAAGGACCGCGTCGACCTTCCCGGGATCCATTCGAATCCCCCCTTCTGCCAGGATGAACCCCAGGAAGGACACTGAGGCTCTGTAGAATTCGCACTTTTCCATCTTCACAAACATCTGATGCTGCAGCAGCCGCTGAAGCACCTCTCTGACTTGTCTGATGTGGGAGGTCAGGTCCGTAGAGGGGGGAAAAAAAAAAAAAAAATCAAAATGTCATCAAGGTACACAAACACATTTTTATTCAGATACTCCCGTAGTACGTCGTTGATGAAACTTTGGAAAAATGGCCGGAGCATTCGTCAGTCCAAACGGCATCACCAAGTATTCCTGTGGGGGTGTTGAACGTCGTCTTCCATTCGTTCCCCTCCCGGATCTGCACCAGATGGTATGCACTCCGCAGGTCCAACTTGATGAAGATCCGGGCCCCCTGAAGAAGTTCATACACCGTCGCAATCAGAGGCGAGGGTACCTGTTCTTCACGATGATGTCTTTGAATCCTCTGTAGTCGATGCAGGGCCATAGCGAAGCGTCCTTCTTAACAAAGAAGAACCCTTCACCGGCTGGTGAGGACGACGGGCGAATGAGGCCGGCTCCCAGCGGCTCCTCGGCGTACTCCCTCATGGCCTGATGCTCCGGTCCTCTTAGAGAAAACAACCTCCCTCGAGGGGGTGAGGTGCCGGGGAGGGGTTCGATGGTGCAATCATACAGACGATGGGGCGGCAGGGATCTTGCTTTAGTTTCTGAGAACATCTCCTTCAGGTCATGATAGCAAGAGGGAACCGCGGTTAAATCCGGAGCGGTACCTAGCTCCTCCAACTGTACGGGTGCGACTTGGATCCTCTTGGGCAGCGAAGCACCACTTGCGGCAACTTTCGCACCACGCCTTAATCTGGCCCGTGGTCCAATCAATATGCGGATTATGTTCCTTGAGCCACGGGCTCCCCAGGATAATATCACTACTTCGTGAATTGAAGACGTGGAAACTAATGCGCTCTGTGTGGGCGTCCAGAAAACCCATTCGTAAGGTCTGCGTGCGGAGCGTCATCCAACAGAGGAACTTGCCGTTAGCAGCGTAAGCGTTGTCGAACCACTGTGTCGGAAAGGTCGCCGCGCCAAACGCCTCGACCACACGGGGATTGATCAAATTAGCATCCAAACCTGAGTCGATGAACGCTGACACAGTACACGAGCGGCCCTCCGGGCTTAGGGTGAGTTAGAGAAGCGACCGACTTGACTCCTCCACGGTATACCGCACACTCACCGGAGTGGAGATCCTGAGGCTGGGACGCTTCGGTCGGACCGGGCAATGGGTGATTAAGTGTCCCAAGCGTCCGCAGTAAAAACAGCGCCCCTCCCGTTGACGACACAGGCGCTCCTCTGCCGGCCCGTCAAAGGCCTCCACCTGCATGGGGTCCGCCGTGGAAGAAAGAGTAGCCGGCAGGGAAGCAGCTGGAACGGACGCCCCCGTCTCTCCTTCGGCCAGCGTCCATTTGTCCCTGGACGACAAGTCTTTGGTCGACCTTGAATGCCAACGTGATGAGGGCGTCTAACGAGGAAGGGAGATCCACGGCGATGAGGAGACCGCGGATCTGCGGGGAGAGACCCTGGAAGAAGGCGTCGTGGAGGGCGTCCTCGTTCCATTGGCTCTCGGCTGCCCACATCCGGAACTCGATGGCGTATTCGGAAACGCGATGACAACCCTGGCGTAGCGTCATGAGCGAAGCATACTGAAAAACCTGTGTCAGGGCACAGACAAAGGCCACCCAGGAACGACACGTCTCCGAGTTGCGGCTCCATTCCGTCATGGCCCACGCCTCCTCCCTCCCGTCATGTGAGATATCCGGGAGCGGTCCGTAGGGAAGGGTTACGACTGCAATTCGAAATGGAGGTCGCACTGGGTGAGAAAGGGCTTGACGTTCTCCGAGTCACCCGAGAAGCGGTCTGGTCGGGAGAGAGGTGTTATGCTGGTACGCTGGATCTCTGCAGCGGGCGGAACAGACGGAACGAGCTGAACCGGAGCAGCAGCCGGAATGGCCCCCGTCGCCGTTGCAGCAGCGCTAGCTTGGGAGGATAGCCACAGCTCCAGGCGGGCACAGATCTCATGGAGCCTCTGATTCGTCACCTGGAGGGCAGCCTCCTGCTCAACCAGGCGTCTGCCCTGGACTTGCAACGAGCAGCGGATGGCTTCGGAGTCGGCTGAGTCCATGTTATGGCCAGATCGTTCTTTCAAGAACGAGACTCGAGGGCGGACCCAAATGCACGACTCAGGTTACAGGTAAGCAGTCAGGAATAAGCCTTTATTCGTTCCAGTGTCAGTTACCAGGGAGTCAGTCCAAACAAGCAGCAGGATCAGTAACGGCAGGCTTACGGGGTTGGTCGGGAGACAGCCGTTGGTCGGTACACAGGAGGTTGGCGTCAGGAGTACAAAAGTACGGGAACGAGGCATGAGAGGCAATGATCTGGCGAAGACCACCTGTCCCCTGGGTCCTAAAAGTACCAGGGTTAACCAACGGGATGAGGCGCAGGTGTGTGCCTCCTAATCAGCGCCCAGCCAGGACTGGAAGGCAGGATTATGACAGGTTTAGTGGGCAATTACTTTTTCCACATAGGGCCAACACGTAGTTTTCTTTCAGAAAATAAAATCACATTTAAAAAGTTAACAATTCACATACAGGTACTGTATTTAAAGTATCCGTGTTATGTTTTCTTAAGTCAAGTCTTTACGAAAAGAGCTCACTGTAACTCAGGCAGAGAAAAATGTCAAACAATTTTTAGGTATCACCAGTCAAGCACATTTTATAACATTCAAACAATGCAGACACCTGCACAATGGATTGTGATACGATATACAGTAGAGCTGTCTGCATGAAAAAAATAATTGTCAGGGGTTGCTTTTCCATTGCCAGTATGTTGCTGTAAAGTTCTACATCAATGCAGACAATACCCACTGTAATAAATCGGTCCACTTGTTCTCATAAGGGTCACGAGTGAAATGGAGATGGTCCCGCCTGACTTTCAGTAAGGGGTGGGGTACACCCTATTGCAGGATACATAGGCTGTACATAAACAGCCATTCACAGTCACAGTCACACCGCTTAACAGCTTGGGGTGCTTAACTTACCTAACATGCACGTTTTGGGAATGTAGGGCCTGAGATGAAGCTGTCTTAGCTAAAGAAAAAGCCTCAAGATGCTAAACCACCCGGTCACTAGTGCTGCTTTAAAAATAAATAAATAAATAAATGTACTCCATCTAAACTGGGAAATGTCAAGGTAGAACTGGATTTAATTTGTGCAAGTGTACCTAAAGTTGTGGCCAGGTCCAATTACTTATAGAATTTTAACATTTACATTTGTGTATGTGTGTGTCCATTCTGTTTGGCTATGAGACAACATTTGCATTCCTAAATGTCACATTTTAAGCAACAGGTTTCTTTGTAATGTATGCCATTAATGTGCATTTTAGGACTGGAGATGTCAAAAGTTTTCCCAGCTCACGCTTCTCAAATGAAGTAGGATGGCATGTGCATAAGTGTTGTTAACCTGCAAATTCTAAAAACTGAAATAGTGATGCTTCCTGAATGACAAGTCATATGCAAGGCATATCAAAAGCAGGTCACGCAGACCTTTATCTTCAGCAGTCAGCAAACCACTGGCAGGCCCACTTCCAGATAGACGGCCTCCATGGTAGACAGATAATGGGGCACCCTGCTTGTTTTTGGCCAATGTATTGAGGTTAACTCACTTCGGGGTTTGTGGCGTCTCAACTGTCCATTACAAATTCATCATGAAGCGTCATGTGATGGTGGTATATAAGACGTGCTGGTACTTGCTTACTTGAATTGAATTGAACTGAACTTCAATTGAAAGGGAAATACAGATAGTGCTCACATTTACACAAGTATGACCTCACAGTGTTGCTCAAGAAAAAAAAAAATTCTTGATTTCTGTGAACACGATGTGGTGATCTAAATTTACCACGAGGGCACGTATGGCGCCCAAAAAGTATCTTTGTTTGTCAAGAGGAAAAAAAAATGTCTATTACATTCAAGTAAAACATTGAAAATCATCATCCGTTCTTGTCCTGTTCAATTGTGAGGAACTGCGGCCTATCCCAGTTGATATTTGGCAAAAGGGATGACAACACCCTGGACCTCTTGTCAGTCAACCACTCTAAAGATCATAACTCATTTTACTGTTTACACAAGTTACAAATGGCAATTTTATCCAGTTTGGCTGTACAGAAGTAATCCTAATCTGTAACAAGAATTGTATTGAGGCATCGTTAGTTGATCGGACCCTTGTGGCATCTCTTAGACAAAAGTATTGGGACACTTGGGCGCTGTCAAATGAAAATCTCTTGTCCAAATTTGGCTTATTTCATATTTGAAAGACTCACATGGGTACATTATTTATTATTACACAAACACAAGTGTTGAAAATAGCTTAAGAACTTGAATAATACAATGTTTAATAAAAAATAGTCCCCCCAAGTTCTTGAAAAATGGTTATGGAGATTTGAAGATTGGCCCTGACAACTACTATTTGTGCTTTACTACTACTACTACTACTACTACTACTACGGCTACTTGTACTGGACCAGAACAACCTCATAACCTGTGTTTTACTTCATCCAAAAGATAAATGCATGCACGCACACATGCAGTTAGGTGCAGTTGTACACAGTACATGCCAAACAAAATGGTACCGATACATAGAGAGTTGTCAGTAGGTGTTACTTTCACGCTATAAGGCACAATGCAGTGAAATGTTGCAAAGGTATAACAAAGGTCTGAAAGCTATGACGCATTAGATTTATGATTTGATATGAGATTGTTTTGTCAGACAGGACAAAATTCATTTTACCAGTCAATTCAATCAAGACAGTCGAATTGTGTATACTGATTTCATGACAAATTTGTTTTACCGGTAATATATTTTTTTTTTTAAATGCATTCTGTAAAGCTTAGGCCATTTCTCTTCCTAAACTCACTCCTGTTTGCTTTCCTTCTCTACTTTTTCACCACACAAGAGCTCAGGTTTCCATATGATTCAGATGTATGCCATCGTGGGAAGGGAAGTCGAAGAGAGCTTTGAGTAGTCCACTACAGCACAATTCTTGTCTTGTCCACATTCCACCAGCAGTCACTACCGAGCTGAAGGAATGCGACTTCACCAAGGTCAAAAAGTCCCCTTCCTCACCTTCAAATATCAAAAACCCAAAGGAGAAACCTCAACACTATGTGTAAAGGTCGGTAACTGTAGTACCAGGAATCAAGAGGAAGGAAGGAGGGACCAGACCTATTCAATGCACATCCCAGTAAAGGTTTTTTTTTTTTTTTTTTTTAGAAGATAAGATGAGCTGCACAATGCAGCCATTGTCATAATATGTGGCTGGGAGGCAATTCCCACACAGGCCAAAACCAAGGGAGAGAAGGGGGGGTGCGGTGAATTCAATGTCTCTCTCTCTTTGGAAGAAGGTCCAAGCAGCAGGTAGAGGCTAGACTGATCAGTTTGGGAATTATTTACCACCTGGAATTCAAATATCGATCGTTACACGCTCACAGCTTCCATTGTGTTGTACCATCGCTATTTACTGTATGAGTTGCGTGACTTTGTCATGATAGTGACCAACAGAGCTTTTCTTCATTTAATGTCAATTCTCAAAGGTCTTTCAAAAGTTTCACAGGTTTGAGGGGCAAAATGTTAATTGGCTCTTATGATGAAACAAGCTAATTTCTTTCTAGTATGTGGTTGACACTTGTTGGACCAAAGTGGCCAACATTCAAACAATTAAGTGGATACTTTTAAAGAGACATGCAGGTTCTTCATAATAAAACAGTTGAAAAGGTGTCTAATAACAGGTAACTCATTCTTTTATCAAAACATCACAGCACACTTATTCAAGTTAAACTGGTTCTAATATCTATTGTTCTGGGGTGTGGTCTAATGCAAAAACTGTACAGAACAGGTGTTTGTTACCAAGAGAGCCAGCATGAAATGAGGAGCAAACTCAGTATTGTCGCCTAAGCAGTTTTGGTGTTGTATTAGTGGATTTCTCAACCTGGGAACCAAGTAAACAGTGTATATTGTTCCCTTCAAAAGGATGAGCAGTTTGATGATCGATTTTGTGGTCGTGTCAACAGATATGTGGCCAAATGTCTTGTACACTCGGATGAAGAGAGGGGCAGAGCGATCAACTGATCACCACCTGGTGATGAGTTGACTCCGATGTTGAGAAAAGACGCTGGTCCAATCTGACAGGCCCAAATGTATTGCATGGGTCTTCTGGGAACGTCTGGCAGAGTTCAGAAAGATTTTGAACTCCTTTGGTGGTCGCTGAAGCAAAAACTTGGGAATGGGATCAGTTAGGTGAGGCCATGGAGAAAGACTTTCAGACAGCTTTGATGAAATTCTGGTCCATCATCCGGCGTCTCAGGATGGGGAAACAGTGCACCATCACTGTTTATAGTGGGCTTGGGGCACTGGGGACCTCGACTAGGGACGTTGTGATCAGTGGGGAGAATACTTTGAACACCTCAATTGCAACGACACCCCTTCTCATGAGGAAGCAGAATCTGGATCCGCGGAGGCAGGCTTTCATACCTCTGGTTTTGAGGTTGCCAAGGTGGTTTAAAAGCTCCTCGGCGGTTGATGAGATTCGACAGGACTTCCTAAACCCACTGGATGTTGTGGGACTTTCCTGTTTGACATGCTTCTACAACATCGAGTAGACATCAGGGACAGTGCCTCTGGGTTGGCAAACTGAGGTGGTGGGTGGGAAATGAGTTTCCTCCACACAGTCTCCTCAGTCATCAGGAAGGATCTCAGAGTAGAGCCGCTACTCTTCCACATTGAGAGGAGCCAGATGAGATGGCTGGGGCATCTGAGGTGGACACTTCTCAGACACCTCCCTGGTGAGGTGTTCTGGGCAGGTCCCACTGGGAGACCCCGGGAACAAGCCAGGACACGCTCTTGGGTGGCCTGGTAATGCCTCGGGATCTCTCCATGAAGAGCTGGATTAAGTGATGGGGGAGAAGAAAATCTGGGCATCCGTGCTAAAGGTGCTGCCCCTACAACCTGAACTCGGATAAGTGGTAGAAAGTGGATGGATGGCTGGATGGGATTAACAATGAATCTAGTGAGCCTGAGAGTCCTTCAGAGAAGGTCACCCCTCTACATCCAGACTGCAAATGAATGCCACTTGTCACAAAGACACCACTGGTTAATTACACCATATAAACTGACAACAGCATGCACTTGACTAGGGCAGGTCTGGGGTCCAGAGCTGCCTAATCATCGGTGGAGAATCTATCTGGTGGGGCCATTATGTAAATTAGGGCCAATATTGCGTATAAGCAGAGCCCAAATGTAGAATGGCTCACTTGGGCAGATTAATAGGCAAAAGATTTACTTGGTTAATACCTATGTCTTTTTATGAAACCAATTGCGACGGAGCACATTTTATTTCTCCATGTAACAAAAGAAAAAAAAAAAAAATCACATGGACTGTCAGATGTCACCCTGGATTGCATTTTTTTTTAAATTTAAAAAAGCCCCCCCAAAAAATTAATAAGTTGTGATATTACTGCTGCTATATATATATATATATATATATATAAAAAATATAGTGACACTTCAGGGCTGTATACGTCATGATTTTCACATACTGACGTGTGAGCACTATTTTTAATTCATGTAGCACATAGCACAGATTGTTTTCTTCAGACTTTTCAGTTTACTCACATTTATCTGCCAGAGGCGAATTCACTCAGGACCTGGCAGCTGGTGTTGCAACATTTGCAATTTTAACATAAGCCCTGAGCAACAAAAGTTTACCATAACACTCACATTTAGCTTTACTTGTGATAAATGAGAACTCTTCCCAAAGTCACAAAACTTTGAAGGATTGTCAAAGCACTCAGTTTCTGGATTGTGCAGCGTATAAAAAAAAAAAAAAAAAAATTTCTTTTGGCTTGTCCCTTTCGGGGTCGCAACAGTGTGTCATCTCAGATGAACGCACATATATGTTTGGCACAATTTTTACACCGGATGCAACACTTGTCAGGGAGTGGAGGCCCCAGTGTGTTATTTTCATAAATTACCCAGTTAAAGGTTTAGTGAAAGGTGAGTCATGTGATTTTTTTCCATCTGAACCCAATTTCACTTGAAGCGCTTTAACACAGCACTCATGTAATAGAGCCATTCAAGCATATGCAACTCCAAGTCAATTAGTTTACAAATTAGCAAATAAGAGGTATTCTGGCAACCACAAAAAAAAAAAAAAAAAAAAAAAAAACTGCAGGCAGAATCACTTGAACATTTATTGGATTTACAAAAAGTTAAGATCTAAAAAGGCATTTTTTTCTTCAAAACATCAGCTTTACAAAATTTAAAAAAAAAAAAAAAATTCTCTGGACATAAAGTCAAAAAGCAAATATTGAATGGCACATAGTGAGTTAGTTCCTGGTAGAAAATCCAGTCCGTGCAATACTCCCACTACTTGGTGAAAACACTCCAGTGTTAGCTTTTGAGAAACCCAGTGATTAAGTGCCAATTAGGCCATGGAACGCTTAATGTCCAGTGAGTAGAGCCACAAACGAAAGCATCAGCACCACCAACTGTGGAGCAAAGGGGCGAAGGTGAAAGCCAGCAACAGCAAGGGGTGGCCTTTGACCCTGGAGAATGCATTCTTAACGGGGGTCTTGGTGATGGTTGGCCCCACAGTGGATAGAATCGAGGTTCCATTCATAGGCCCATCTGTGGTGTTCTGTCCACAGACAATCTGCAACACAATTGGCCAAATATCAATGTTATGGTTGCTTATAAATCCCACACTAGGGAGAGGGAGACAAGACGCTCCAAGATTAAACTACAATAAATAAAAACTGCTTCTCACAATTGTTTCTAAACAAGTGAATTTATTCACAGGCTACATATAGTTACACTCACTAATGACTATGACAGTCTCATAATCGCAAAAGTGGATAACTAGTTTTGAAATCAGAAGACTAAAAATTGCAAACTAATTTAAAAAGGGGGCTTGGTAGCACAGAAAAAAAGGTTTCATAACTAAAGGTTATGTAAAAATTTGCAATGTAGGGGGGGAACTGACAATTTGATTGACTGGCTACAAAATCACGTGGGGCTCTTGATCAGGCCCCAGGGCCGTGAGCTTGAAATCTTTGGGGGGAAAAAAATTAAAAAGGAATTCTAAGCGCACTGCTGCTGGCTCTTATTTTACCTCCGAGAATTAGGTGTTAGGGGGGAATCTCACGCTAAAAAAGTGAAACCCTCGGAAGATTTATTTAAAATAAATAAAAATCTCGCAACCTGGGTCATCTTGCTAGCGAAGAAAAAGAGAGCCACTCTGCGTTGTTCAACATGTGGTGGTTATACTAAAATTTATTTTCAAACTCACCGGTGTTGAAAGTGCAAGGAGCAGAAGGAGCGCACCGAAGAAGACGACAGAGAGCTTCATCTTGCTGCAAGTGGACTTGGGCAACTGCTTGAGTGAGATACTGAAGAATCAGACAAGCAGCAGGTGGCCACGAGATGACTGAAAGAGGGGGCTCGGGCCTGTTATATACCACAGATGACGTCATTCCAGTGACGCCTGCTCTGACTGCATTCAGGTGGTCAAAAGTATGCTGATTTCGATTTTGTGTGATAAAAATAGAATACATTTACAAAGCAAAATATAGGCAAATGAAATTTAATTTGAAAAATATATTTGAATGGAAACACTGCTAAATATATAGTTAATAAGAAAATTGTATTCCTATGTAATGAAATAATGAAATACTGCACTGCTCTGAGTGCCAACTGTTACAAATATAAAGCAAATCAATCAAAAGCCGTTAAGTCATTATATGCTGTGCATACAACGAAATGATGAGTGCTTCTCCACAAGCTGAAATAAATGCAATAAAAATTGAAGAACAACTTGGGTAAAAAAAAAAAACAACAACAACAACAATAGATAAAACATCAAGGCACAGTTATTGCTTAAATCAATAAATAAATTCACAAACATGCCGTTGCATAATATAACATTACAGTACTGTTATTTCAGTAGTTTGAGTTAAAGAAGTTGATGGCTCTAAAAAACGAAGTTTTCGACAATAAGTGTATTATTTTAAATGGAAAAAAATGACCCAATTGCACCCTCTTTTGGGTAGTTCTCATGCCGTTTTCTAATTGCATTTATTTTGACCACATTGCACTTCCGTAGTTGTCCGCCTTTTTATTTCTTCCGGTAGAAACAGCACCGATCCAGAGCTAAAGGACGCGTTAAAACGCCACTGTATTGTGTTTTTACCGGAGGAAGTTCCAGGCATTTTTCCATAAAGCTCTATTATACATCCATGCTGCTGTGCCGTCTCGGGGTCGCGAGCCGGACGCTAACGACATGGGGTCGGGGGTCACACCAAGGAGGTGGCCTCCTCCACCGGTCATTCATGTGGAGCTCTAGCCGCTGTCAAGGGACTTCCGCGGGCGAGGACGGCGCTCAGTCCACTGAACCGGGATCTCCAGCAGGACTCTACCGGGACACCGTTCTCCTTCCCCGGACAGATTTCCCCATGAAACTTGGGGGGCAGAAGCTGCTCGACAGAGAAATCGAGATTCAGGAGGTACGGCTAGTTCTGGACGAACTTTCAGTCCAAAAACCACTGAGTTGTTTATTGACTTCCTTGTTGATGGTACGACCCACATTGTTTCGTAGTTTTACTATGAATTTGTATTTCTAATTTTGTCGTCAATTCGGCAGGTAGCAGGCATAATAAATAATAAGACATTGTTATTATATCCCTAAGGACACAATTTAAAATAAGGGGGTTGCCCTATCCAACTACATATGAAGCAGTAATGTTATCCAATGCAAACTTCGACAATCCACTATTTGGTAACTGTATTTAGTTTATTATCTAACCCAGGCAGACACAAAGAGAACATGCACACTCCACATTGTATACTAATTTTGTGTATTTGGTTGCACACACACATACGCATGCACGCTTGTTATCATACTTTTAAAATGTATCTGTTTTGTTCATAGAAATGTGGATTTGCAAGTTTGTACACTTGGCAGAGCGAGAGGAAGGCCAAGAAGTTTTGCCTTCACGACGGACCCCCATACGCCAATGGAGACCCACATGTAGGGCATGCGCTCAACAAGGTCATCATTTTATGTTATTCTTGTTCTCTTCCTAACTACTATAGTGGCTGAAAAAAACTTTTAAGATGGTAGAAATTCCTCAGCAAAATTGCCTCAAGCGTCAAACCTAGTGTTGGTTAATATTCTCATCTGGAGATTTTGGATTAAGATTCCGGTCTTGAATTGGGAAAGATGTCCATAAATAGTGACATTTTCTGCCACAAAAAGTAATATTAATTATACTTTAAAAATATAATACAATACAGTGTATTCTTTTTATTGTATTGATAAAGAACTGTGTCCTTTTATAAATTCCAACTATTATTTTCTTATATTCAGATTATGAAAGATATCCATAACCGTTTTGAGATGCTTAGGGGCCGACAGGTCCACTATATTCCGGGCTGGGACTGCCATGGTCTTCCCATTGAGCTGAAGGCACTTGGCGAGTTGGGTTCCATCAATCTCAGCCCTCTACAGATCAGGCATAAAGGTAGGAAACAATTACAGGTGGCCCAGTAAATCTGCAGTCTTTCATAGGTTGTGATTTTTAAATCTGTTGGATTGACTTCACCTTGTCACCTACGCAGCTCGTCAGTTTGCAAAAGGCGCCATAGAGCGTCAGAAGGCTGCTTTTCAGCGCTGGGGAGTGATGGCCGACTGGGACCAGTGCTACTACACTTATGATGGTGCATATGAGGCCGCTCAGCTGAAAGTGTTCCAGGAGATGCACAGCAAGGTTGGTCGCCCCTGTTAACATTTTTCTTGCTGATGAGCTTGTTTTTCTTCTTCCCCAAAAATTAGAGGCTTATAATTCTTGAATATTTTTTGACGTGTGGGACTGTTATCTTTTTTCGATGCAGTCTGGTATTGTCATATTCTTTTTTTTTTTTTTTTTTTTTAAATTCCCCCTCACCATTACGTGAGCGTGGCCTACTAATTAGTACAAGGCTGCTATTAACCCCAAGACCAGCAATAAGATGCCTCCCTCTTCCAGTGATTAATGAAGACAAAGTGCCACAGAAGATGTTGGTGCTGGAAACAAAACCACCTTGAAGTGTATGTGGAGGTAAATGGACTGATTCAAAGGACCCCCCATGAAAAATCTTAACTCCAAATCAGACTGATATGTGCTGGGTCATGTCGACTGGGGAAAAAAAAATCCAACCCATGTGGGGGGGAAGGCATTTTTTTTTTATCTCCTTCGTTACATAAGTGAGAGAGTCTGTTAAGGAAATGAGGCACAAAGAAATTAGCTTAGTCAGTGACTAAGTTAAACTGACCTACCTATTGACCTTCCTCAGTATAAAATCTCAACCAAGCAAATCATTGGCTTCAGTTAACTCTGCACTGTATATAGCCAATCACGGGGGGGGGGGGAATCAATGTTGATTAATAGCTTTATTACAAAGTATGATATCAACTTCTTACTGTTTGATGAAACGTTTTAGCACATCTGCCTTACATTTAAAAGGTTGAGGTTCAAATTTCATCTTGCATCTTCCTTTGCGGAGTTTGCTTGTTCTCGCTGTACTTGCATGGGCTTTCTTTTCCTACTCCAGCTTCCTCCCAAATTTGAAAAGCATTAATGTTAGGCATATTTAAGTCTCTAAATTGTCTTGGGTATAAAATCTGAGTGGAAAATCTGTTTTCTCTGTAAGTGCTCTGCGATTCCCTGGCTGTCAGTCCAGACTGCACCCCACTTCTTGCCCAACGCCAGCTGGGACTGGCCTCAGCTCACCCACAACTCTAATGAAGACAAGTGCTAAAGATAATGGAGGGATGAATTATGAAAACGCCAATCCATCATAGTTTAGTTAAATGGGAGTTGTCAATAATTTCGAATGCCAATTACACAAGTTCAAAACTGGTGAAGAAAACAGGTTTTCTCTGCTGAGTTGTGTTTTTGCTTATGCTTCCTTCATTCAAATGTATTCATTTCACTGTGTTGTCCTTTCAGGGCCTCATCTATCAAGATTACAAACCTGTTTTTTGGTCTCCTTCATCAAGGTATGACTTTGTTTAAAGTATAATTTCCCACATAAAGACATTAACATTTGTAGTAACTTGGAAACCTAGTTATGAAAGCATGAAAAAAACTAACTATTTGTTTTGCCTTAGAAGAGCCAAGGCCTGCAGCTTACCAAGTTGTCCGACTGCATGGTCTGTTGTGTGTGTGTGGGGTTTAGCCACTGGTTTCCAATTGGCTTCTAGTTTTGCTGCACTTTGGTGAAAAACATCACAACCGTTAATATGAAGTCAAAAATGCCTTGTTGTGTCACTTAAGCTTTCAGAACAAAAATATACGTTTTGGGTTCTTCAGCTGGGTGCTACCATTGCACAGCCTTCTCAGTAAATTATAGTACAGTATATATTTTGTTTTAGAAAAATACTTCACTATATTTATTTATAAATTCATATTTACCACTACTTTTTAATGAATTAGTGAAATGTTTGAGAGAATCTCTGTCGCAGAAATCCACAAGTACGATCAGTACCTGAATGGGGTCCTCTTTGCAAAGAGCCTGTCAGGTTTCCACACTCACACTCCTTTTATTTCTGACCTGTTTCCTCTCTTTGTATTATATTATAGCTACAGCAGTCAGGGAAATGGGCTTCATACTCGTGTTTGTGATTCAATAGAAAAAATAAATAAAATAGAGTGTATGTGGCACCTCCAAATGTTGTTTTTCAATTAAAAACATTCGGGGTCGCAGTTTTTCCGTTGCAGCTAGTTTGTTAAATGTATATGGGTAACTCGCCTAATGTGCTGCGGGCAGTCACCGGCTGTCATTTTTGTTCTATGGTTGTATAAAACAGTTGCTTTTGGTCACGTCGCTTGATGTGTGCTTAGTAAGTGCGCAGTCAGATTACTCAGATGTCATCAGGATCTCAATGGAATGTGGCAATTTCTCCTGATATATGTTTATATTGGTCTATAATTGTTTACTTCCTTTGGTATTTACCCTCGGCAAATGCATTTATGCTCAGTTTTTTAAAGCACAGCCTGTGTTTCTAGATCCAATCATTTTATACCTGTGCTTTTAGAACTGCCTTAGCCGAGGCAGAACTGGAGTACAACCATGAGCATCTCAGCAAAGCCATCTATGCCACATTCCCACTGGTTACGCTGCAGCCTAAGCTAGCAGGTAATACAAAAATTCACTTGTAGGTCAGTCTGAAAAAAGCGTTTTTCTTATTGGCAGGGATATCGTGAAAATGGCTGTCCGACATTTATGTATCTGCAGGTCAGGGTGATGTTTCTGTGTTGGTGTGGACCACTCAGCCTTGGACTATCCCAGCGAACCAGGCAGTCTGCTACATGCCAAATGCCCAGTAAGCAACGGTGCTAAACCTCCTAAATGTACACATGATTCTGTAGTTGAAAGAGGAGTACAGCCAAAATTCCATTAATATAATCAAGAAAGTAAAACAGAGAACAGCAACACATAAAGATAAACTCATGCATATATTCTCTGCTCTGTGCAAACAATGACTATTGTGTAGCTCTGATGGATTTTAGAACCTTCTAGGTTCTTAAATACATAACATCTCTTCCGCTGGAGTGGTGCTGGCAGGTTGCATCACAACCTCTTAGAATAGTGTCTGTGCACAAGTTTTGTTTTTGTTCATTGGACAGCATTGTGACAACCAGCAATGTACACTCTAAATACAGTGAAGAAAATGAGTATTTGAATACCCTGCTATACTGCAAGTTCTCCCACTTAGAAAACATAGAGGGGTCTGAAATTTTCATCATAGGTGCACGTCCACTGTGAGAGAGATAATCTAAAAAGAAAAATCCAGAAATCACAATGTATGATTTTTTTAAACGTTTTATTTGTGTAATACAGCTGCAAATAAGTATTGAACAACTGAGAAAACCAATGGTAATATTTGGTACAGTAGCCTTTGTTTGCAATTACAGAGGTCAAACATTTCCTGTAGTTATTCACCAGGTTAGCACGCACTGCAGGAGGGATTTTGGCCCACTCCTCCACACAGATCTTCTCTAGATCAGACAGATTTCTGGGCATACAGAAACACTGAGAAACACGGAATTTCAGCTCCCTCCAAAGATTTTCTATTGGGTTTAGGTCCAAAGACTGGCTAGGCTACGCCAGAGCCTTGATATGCTTCTTACGAAACCACTCCCTGGTTTTCCTGGCTGTGTGCTTTGGTCATTGTCATGTTGAAAGACCCAGGCACGCTCCATCTTCAATGCTCTGACTGAGGGAAAGAGGTTGTTCCCCAAAATCTCACAATACATGGCTGCGGTCATCCTCTCCTTAATACAGCGCAGTTGTACTGTCACATGTCCAGAAAAACACCCCCAAAGCACGATGCTACCACCCCCATGCTTCACAGTAGGGGTGGTGTTCTTTGGATGGAACTCATCATTCGTCTTCCTCCAAACACGGTTTGTGGGATTATGAACAAAAAGTTCCATTTTGGTCTCATCTGACCACAACACTTTCTCCCATGATTCCTCTGTATCATACAAATGGTCATTGACAAACTTAAGATGGGCCTTGACATGGAAACAGTGGTCCCAGCTCTTTTCAGGTTATTGACCAACTCCTGTCGTGTAGTCCTGGACTGATTCCTCACCTTTCTAAGGATCAGTGAGACACCACGAGGTGATATCTTGCATGGGGCTCCACTCCGATTGAGATTGACCGTCATGTTTAGATTCTTCGATTTTCTGATGATTCTTCCAACAGTGGACCTTTTTTCACCAATCTGCTTGGCAATTGACCCCTCCGTACAGGGCACTTCTCCACGCCTCCTGAAGTGACGTCACGCCACGTGCGCTGACGTCAGACAAACAATTAGGAAAACTATCGGCGCAGCAAGAAAGGAATAGAGCGAAACTGTCCGATTTACCGTCTGATTTCTCACTCGCATTCTCAGCTAACAGTGAAATATTGTTGAAAAGCAGACAGCAGGGTTCAAGTATTTCAGCAAGGGGTATTTCAATGGTATTTACATGCATATCAACGGAGAATCCATTGATATTAACGCAAGATCTTTCCAGAGTCAGAGGAAGACCGAGAAGCCACATGATATAATATATTATAACCCAAAGAAGAATTCGTCATTGACAGTTTCCTATTTTTGTGTGACCTATCCCACTTGTGTGCAGAATCTGTATGTGTATCTGTATAGCCGTTTGTGAACCGCCGTATGAAGGAAAAAAAGAAGGCGAGGCTTGATTTACGAGTTGTTTCTCTCGTTTTCTTTGTGTAACGTCACGCGCTCCCCTCAATAATTCTTCTTGAATTAGTGCCGAACCTACGCAAGTCCCGACCGAGTACGACAATCACTACTTTAGTGTCCTCAAACATCCTTCCTTCAGTCTTGGTGTCTCGGTGCACGTCGAAGGCTTTTAGAACTGCTAGTCCGGTTTAGCTTAGCTAATTAGCCGCAAACAATGGGACACGTTTGTGCAGTCAGATCATCGCAAAATATCGCTCAACACAGATCAAGTGTGACAATCATTCACACGTAGCTATATTATGCAAGCGAAGAACTGCTAATTCATTTATATGAGACACGTATTCAAAATCAAATATAGGGGATACCTTTGTGCGAACAAACAAAGTCCGGTTTAGCTTCGCTCGGGAGCGCCGAACAGAGACAAGTTTGTGCAGTCAGATCATCGCAAAATATCGCTCAACACAGATCAAGTGTGTCAATCATTCACACTTAGCTATGTTATGCAAGCGAAGAACTGCTAATTCATTTATATGAGACATGTATTGAAAATCAAATTTAGGGTTTACCTTCGTGCAAACATATCTGTTTCGGTTGATGGATTCAGTTGATCATGCGGTCTTCCTCAAAGTTTTATCCATCAAAGACATTTTTCGTGCTCAGTCTTCTGTTCCAGTTGATTTTTAGATGGATTCAGTTGATGATGCGGTCTTACACAAAGTTTGATCCATCAAAGACATTTTTTGTACTGGGTCTTGGGTACGAATTGAACTCCACCAACTAGCCTTTCAGGATACCTGTCGTCACTATTATAAAGTCCGTGACTACACCTCTTAACCATATCTATTGTTAAAGAACCCAAATATGCAATAAAACGCCAAGAGAAGCTATACTGGACCATCCAGCCAGCGTTGTCTGAGATTTGAGTCCGAGATTATTCAGATCTCTGGCCTCTGATTGGTCAGTGACGCGGATTGCGCAACATCCACGGAGGGTTCAATTTCTCCATAGCCCTTTCTAGCTGTGTGGAATTGTAAAATTTTGTCTCTAGTGTCTTTGAATAGCTCAGTGGTCTTGGTCATCTTACAAGTTTGAGTCTTACTGATTGTATGGGGTGGACAGGTGTCTTAATGCAGCTAACGACCACACACAGAAGCATCTGATTCAGGATAATACATGGAGTGGAGGTGGACTTTTAAAGGCGGACTAACAGGTCTTTGAGGGGCAGAATTGTAGCTGATAGACAGTTCTTCAAATGCTTATTTGCAGCTGTATCACACAAATAAATCGTTAAAAAAATCATACATTGTGCTTTCTGGATTTTTCATTTGAGTTTTCTCTCTCACAGCGGACATGCGCCTACGATGAAAATTTCAGACCGCTCCATGATTTCTAAGTGGGAGAACTTGCAATATAGCAGGGTGTTCAAATACTTATTTTCTTCACTGTAGACTCAGATCGGAAGTGGAATTTTTTTTAATTGTCAAGCCACACACGAATGGGAACAGTGACTCAAACAGCAAGAAGGGAGAAAAAAAAAAAACCCATTCCTCAATTTACATTTTGAAATATATTAAATGAGAGACTGATGTGGAGCTACAAACACCCTAGAGTGTAAGTACTTGAGGGTCAAATGTGTTTACAGGTACTCTGTGGTGAGGAGGAAAGACAACTCTCAACTGCTCTTAATGGCCACTGAGTGCTCTATCAGTATGGCAGCAGTCTTGGGAACAGAACTAGAGAGTGTCACCACCTTTGCTGGTAACATACACGTCATGTTGTTTTGTATGTCGAGGGGTGTTAATCATACATGAATATCTGATATTCCAACAATAGGTTCAGAACTAGCTGGCGGGATCTGCAAGCATCCCACCATTCCCGACAAGGAAGTACCACTCTTGCCCGCTAATCATGTGACAATGTCAAAAGGAACAGGATTGGTTCACACAGCTCCAGCTCATGGCATGGAGGATTACAACGTGGCTTCTCATTTTAAACTCCTTGTGGTATGTTCTACTTAGTGAGGCTATATAATCTTATGCTTGCCATGGACCCAACTTTTATGGTGCTATTTAAGGAGTGTCTGGTGAACAAGGATGGCAAGTTCACAGAGCTGGCAGGTCCAGAGCTCCAGCATCTTTCTGTGTTTAAAGAAGGCAATGAAAAAGGTACTGAGAAAACATGTCCAAAAATTTTTAACATCTCATTTGTGACCTGGGATTTTCCTCCCCCTCCCCCCAATCCGGATTGCTGTTACTCCATCTATGCATATTTAGTGATCTGCATGCTGAAGGAGTGTGGTGCTTTGGTGAAAGAGGAGGATTGCATCCATAGTTACCCGTATGACTGGAGGACCAAGCAACCTGTTCTCATCCGGCCCAGCAAACAGTGGTTTATCAACACAGGCTCACTCAAGGACAAGGCAAAGGTTAGGATTCACGATTTATTCTCCCTTTTGTTGTTGTGGCACATAAGCGATGGCTGGCTTGTTTAACAAGAGTGTTTGTGTGTTTGTGTTCGTCCAGGATGCGCTGCAAAAGGTCCGTGTTTTACCAGAGTCAGCGCGAAACAGCCTTCTGACCATGCTGGACAGACGCAGTTACTGGTGCATCTCAAGGCAACGCAGCTGGGGCGTCCCTATCCCAGTCTTCTACCACAGAGAGACTGGCGAGGCGCTCATCAACAAGTAACACCATTCAGTAACTATCCTCATCATTTAATACCAAAAAAATTGAAAATCAGTTGAAAGTCTTATGGTGCCGTCTTTTCCTGCCTTTGCAGGCACACAGTGTCCCACATAGGGACTCTTTTCAAGGCCAAGGGCAGTGACTGTTGGTGGGAGCTTCCAATCGACACTTTACTGCCAGCAGATGTGCTCAAGAAGGTAGGTCTGTCAGTAAGTATACTGTACTCACCAAACACTTCATTAGACGCGCACACCTTTAAAGGAAGTCCAATATAGGAGCTCGATTATACATTCTCTCCGTTTTAACTCACCCACCATATCAGTCATTCTCCACGAGGAGGTCATGGAAACATTTTGTGATTGTCACAGGCAGCTAGTGGAAAAATTAAAAAGTATTCCTTTTCAGATATTTTCAGTTCAGTAAAGAGATGTACTAAGTTTCCACAGAGAACATATAGGAAAGTAACAAGAAATGTTACTTATTTGCTCTCTAGCTATTAATTTTCTTTGTAAACAAATACAAAACAGCTCAGGCTTTGGCTTGTGGATGTCATGGCAAGCAATGTGTCTTTGGCAGTAAAGCAAACCCTTTTGAAACGGTATTAAAAATATTATTACTGTACATATGATTTCAGAGGCTCTTTTTAAACAAACAAATATTGGTTCTTCTGTGAAAGTGGGTCACAACTTTGCAACAAGAGCAAAACGTCATTGCCAGGGCGACAACAGTTAAGAGCCACGACACTTTTTAGCAATGTACACAGTGCGTTCACCATTTTGTGTTAACCCTGTTTGATTGCAAAGTGGTTACAGGTTAGCCTCTATAATTGCACTCAATGTGTGCCACGCTGCAGCCTAAAAAAATAATAAGCGATTGACGGTCATTAGGAAAGCAATATATCCCTATCCCGTGATCCAAACAAATCCATGAGTTGTGGATATCTTTAAAATAAGTAGAGCAAATTACTTTGTTTGTGTCGATGTTTTAAAGATACACGTTTTTTTTTGTTCCGATTTTTACTACATAAATTCCGTCAGATGAACATGTTCTGTTCCATTGTAATTACGCAGCAGCAATGATGTAATTAATGGTGTGCCTGAGTAGTATTCGAAAAGTATTTTGTTCATTTGACGAGTGAACTTCTGCTTTATATAGTGCACGATATCAAAGTCCTTCTACTGTATAGTGATTAGGGCAGGGGTGTCAAAGTAATTTTTCTCATGGGCCGCATTGTGGTTCCAGTTTCCCTCAGAGGGCTATTATGACTGTGAAATTATCATTTATGATGCATGACAATTTGAAATTTTTGTACAGATTTTTACAAGAATAATTGAAATTGACACTGGATTAGGCTGTACGGGCCACATAAAATCAAGTGGCGGGCCGAATCTGGCCCCAGTGCCTTGAGTTTGACACCTGTGGATTAGGGTGTCGTAAATAAGTGACTGATTCCAAACACAGCTTATGCTTTCAAAGAGGTATTCATATTGAGAGACCAATATTATTTTTAACACTGTGTTAATTGTGGTTGTTGTGGTGTGTTGTATTTTGGAGTGTAATATGTTGGGAGATACTACCGTAATTTCCAGCCTACAAGCCGCGACTTTTTTCACACGCTTTCAACCCTGTGGTCTATGCGGTGATGCGGCTAATTTGTGCATTTTTTTTCTAACGGCCGCAAGGGGGCACTCGAGCGGAGAAGGTAAGAGTGAGATCGGTGGAATATATGTGCCCAGGAAGTGACATTTACCGGCCCTGTTAGTGCTGTGCTAGTCTGTTGCTGCTGTGTTACTGGCGTATCTCAGTGATATTTACCGTTAAGTTTCATTTTAACGGTCCTGTTAGCGTGAGCGCTTGCTTTAGCGTTAAACTCTTTCTGTGTACCGTCTTTCTTTGTAAATATCTCGTGTTTCAATGTGGGGGCTTGCGGCTTTTACACACCTGCGGCGTATCCATGTACCAAATGGTATTTCCTTTGCAAATGTACTCGGTGAGGCTTGCAACCAGGTGCGCTCTGTAGGCCGGGAATTACGGAATATTTGTATCAGCCCAGAGCAGTTATGTACTCTTGCAAATAGTCTTGCTAACTCACATATGATTGACTAGAGAATCACTTGGTTCTTGTCCTCCTGTTTTATGTCCCGGCCAGAGTAAAGCAGGACCGGTAAGTGACTATGTCCGTGGAGAGGACGTGCTTGACATCTGGTTTGACAGCGGAGCGTCATGGGCAGCTGTTCTGGAAGGTAAAAGCCATGACAACAGCTCCTAGCTTTTAAGATGCATTGATTGGTAATTGTGTCACCGTCCATTAGTTTTAGCAAATTTAGCAGATCTGGATGCTTTTTTTTTCCCCTGTAGGTTTACAGCCAGGTGCATCTCAATAAATTAGAATTATGTATGAGAGGTTGTATATCATCATTGTAATTACAAAAAAATTAAAGTTTTAAATTATGCAGGTTCAGTTCAAGAAAATACTTTTCAGAAGCCCACCTTCCACCTCATTTCAATATTAACAATTATTTTGGACTGTTTCTTATGTAGTTGTTCTAATTTCTTTTAGATGGTAAGATAAAAAAAAAAAAAATATATATATATATATATATATATATATATATATATATATATATATATATATATATATATATATATATATATATATTAAAAAAAATTGTAACAAAGTTTTTGTTAGCTGTAGGCCAAACGTCAATTTAATGAGTGAAAAATCTCATTATTGTTTATTCTGCATAGCGGATGTATATAATGTGAGAATTTGTATTGAACTCCAGAAATACTTGGTTTTGTAATTCAAACTTGCTGAGATGGACCTACATTTTTTTCCCACTTGTTTGGGGAGTGGGAGGGTTGTATTTCACTCCAGAGACTCAACTTTTTGGATAGAAACAATAGTCATTTTTCCATGTTGGATTGTTGTCCTTCCCAGAAGAACTGGAGGGAGACTCTGAGGAGCCTGAGTCTCGTCTCAGCTGGCTCCCGGCGCCACTGCGCAAACCGCTCGTGACAGGTTGTTGGCCCAATTTGCCTTATGGTCGACACGCCGTTTTCCTTTTGCAAGGCTCTTCTTGTCTTTGTCCCACCAAAATTCTCATTCATCCTGTCTTGGGCTTTAGTTGCAGATTAGTGATCACTCATTGGTTTATGACCTCTTCCTCAGCCTCCTTTGCATGGAGGACTTCTCCTGCTTTGTCCACAATTGGTTAACGTCTTTACTAACTTTTTTTCTAAGCAGATTGGTTCAGGATGAGGCAGACAGCTGGTTTTGTTCTGCTTTTTAGTAAGCTTTCGGTGACTTTACTAACAGCAGTTGCCCTCTCGCTGACTTTTCCAGATGTTCAATCCTCTGTTGACAAGAACTAACCCCGCTCTCGATGCACTACTACCAGTATGACAGTGGGCCTCTTTTTCTTTCTCCTAAAGAGACAGACAGCAGGGCAGACGCCTACGTGGAAGGAAAGGACCAGATCGGGGGTTGGTTTCAGTCGTCACTGCTCACCAGCGTCGCTATCAGGAACAAAGCACCTTACAAGTTAGTTGTTGCCGACATGAAAATATTAGGACATGAGAGGAGGCAAAAAGGACGGACATTTATCGCCTTCAAAAACTTCTCAGAATCTAGATTTGGATTTACTATGAATACTGTATTGTTTTCCTCTTTCCATGTTAGGGACATATGGTGATTAAATGCTTTTGCATGAGATGGAAAAAATCTTAACTTCAAGAAATCTTTGGTTTTGTTTTTTTAAGTTTTTTTTTTTTTTTGGTTGGGCGGCAACATATATTATGACTTATCTGTCAGTTGTTTAAAAAGTGAATGGCAACGGGAAATGATGTGTGTGTCTGTGTGTGAGCAGATCACTGGTGGTCCATGGATTCGCCGTCAGCGATAAGGGAGAAAAAATGTCCAAGTCTGTTGGGAATGTCGTGGATCCGGATGTAGTCATTAATGGCGGGAAGGTAAAAACAAAAAATCTTTTTTTTTTAAATGTATAATTTTTTTTTCCTATGAATGACACAGACCCAACCCAAATTTGTATGCAAATAGAAACATACCATTGGCAACACTGCAAGCAATAAAATAAAACCTGCCCAAAGATGGCTTGAATAGGCTCCAGCACTCTGGTGACCCTTGTGAGGATAGCCGGGTGGGAAAATGGATGGATAGGATTATAAGCAATTTTTCTTACATTGTACATCAATAAATACATTAAAGGAATAATTAGAGAAGCACGGTGGACGACTGCTTACCACATCTGCCTAACAGCTCTTGGGGCCCGGGGTTCAAATCTGTCCTTGCCTTTGTGGAGTTTGCAGGTTCTCCCCGTTCCTGCATGGGTTTTCTCTGGGTACTCACGTTTTTCCCCCTATGCCCAAAACATGCATGGTAGGTTAATTGAAGACTAATTTGCCCGAAGGTGTGAATGTGAGTGCTTATGGTTGTTTACGGTACATGTTCCATGCGATTGACTGGGGACCAAACCAGGGTGTCCTTTGCCTCTCACCCATAATCAGCTGAGATAGTGAGCATAAGAGGTTCTGAAAATGAATGAATGAATGAAATATTTGGCTAAATGATAATGCTATAATCAATGGTATAGATATTTAATAAAACAGATTTACCATTGAAATAATTTTCAATATTTTGCATACACAGTTTGAACTTTTTTCCTACCTTATGCCCCCACTTTGGTCAACTGATCTGGTTTCAATCTCAAGTCTACACAGCCTTGCGATGTATGCTTTGGAAACCAAACAGTTTAGTCAACCTGGCAACATTGCAGTTTTTGTAATGGTGCTGCGTTACTCTGTCTGACCCAAGTTGTTTTTCCTTCCCCATGCTCCTCTTCCCGCTTTCCGCTTTATCAGAACGGCAACACGCCAGCCTACGGGGCAGACGTGCTGCGATGGTGGGTGGCCGAGTCAAATGTATTTTCCGAAGTTCAGATAGGACCTTCGGCCCTGAACTCTGCCCAAGACAATATCAACAAGGTAGCGTAGCATTTTGTTTGTATTGCGTTGCACTGATTGCTTCTTCATCAGGGTCGAATTTGTTCGTCTTCACGTCCAACAGTTCAGAAACACTTTGCGGTTCCTGCTTGGCAACCTGCACGGCTTTGACCCACGGGCTCAAGCTGTGGACCCCAAAGAGATGTTCTACATTGACCAGTATATGCTGCACCTGCTACGCGAGTACAGCATGAAGGTGACGCATGGCTAAGGCTGGATTTACAATGCATACATACATATCTTCAGATCAGAATTAGGCCACGTCCAAATGTAGATAAAAACACACTAAAATTGGGTATCAGTGTGTGGGCAGAGTAAATGCAAAGATCATATATACGCCATGAATGCAAACTTCAATTGCTGTGAATAAGGATTCAAGGCGCTCAAGAAAGTCCAGCAAACGCCAGGACCGTTTCCTAAAGTTTATTGAGCTGCGGGATCGGGTCATCACCAGTGTCGAGCTTGCTCTGGAATGGCAGCAAGCAGATGTGAGTGCATCTGGACGCAGAGTGAGGTGAAGATTTTTGGAGGATTGCCTGGTGTCAAGAAGGGCAGCAAAGACACTTCAAGAAAATCATCAGGGACAGATTGATATTCCGCAAAAGGTACAAAGATTGGACCGCTGAGGAGTGGGGTAAAGACATTTTCTCTGATGAATCCCATTTCCGATTATTTGGGGCATCTGGGGAAAAAGCTTGTCCAGAGAAGAAAAGGTGAACACTAACCATCTGTCCTTTGTCATCCCAACAGTAAAGCATAATAGTAACATCTAATGGGGAAAAAAAAAAAAAAAACATTTGTCATTCTCAAAACGCCACGACTGTAGATGACCAAAATATGCATTACTGTATTTGTAGTCCACTAAGCACTAACCTGTGAGTGAAATTGGGTAATCAGGCACCAGAAAGGCCTGATTAGTCCTCATGGCACATTAACGTGCCGCGTGACTGGTTGCTAATGCACGTGCTTTGGCAGAGTTCTGCGCTTTCCATTTGAATTGTAATTTGTCATTTTTAAGGTGACAGACGCTTACAGCGAGTTTGACACTGGCCGAGTCATACGCCTCCTTCAAGCCTTCATGACCCGAGACCTCTCAAGCTTCTATTTCAGCGTCATCAAAGACCGGTAATGTACTTTTGCAATCAGCTTTTGTCATAATGAGATAATGTACAACAAGACCTCAAATGTCATGTCATGAACGGTGGGTCTTATTGGTTTTCTGAGTCTATTGCACCTACTGGTGACATGTTTGACGTGTAGCAAGAAAAAATATACTGAAATCTTGGATTAATCTGGTTAGTCACATCAGACTGCTATTATTTTCAACACTACTGTATCTCATGATGGTAACAACTGAATGAATTCTGAAGTCTACAAAATAATTTCTACTAGCAATTTACAGAAAAAAATGCATCCAAAAAGATCAGGAGAAGCTTCACCATGAGACTAGAAAATAACCCAAAACACACTAAGGGTGCACAACTGAAAATACATTTTCTTTCTAATTCCTAGCTTGTACTGTGATCCTGAGGACTCACTGGGCAGAAGATCGTGTCAGACTGTCTTGGAGGAGATTCTGGACGGGTTGACAAGATCCATCGCCCCTATCCTGCCTCATCTGGCCGAAGACGTGTACACTCACACGCCGGGGCACAACGGTAAGTAAAACGCACTAAACCGTTTTGCTCTGCTGAATCGTCCACACGCCTCAAATGTCTGAGTGTGGGCTCGTGCAGAAGAGGAGACGCTGTTCAGGAGTGGCTGGGTAAAATGCAGCTCGGTATGGAGGCGACCTGGACTGGAGGAGGCAGTGGAGGGGGCGTGCGCCATCAGGGACTCCTTTTTGTCTTCAATTCCAGGCAAAAACGCGGCACGGTATGACCTCACAATCGCCATTGAGCCTGGGCTGCTTTTTGAACTGATGGAGGTAAGACACAAGAAAATGTAAAAAAAACAAGTTATTTTAACAGGACATGTTTTATTTGTTCAGTAGTTCTCAGGATTTGTTGTACATTTGAAAAAATAATACACACACATAGTGGAATGTGAAATGGATTGAAATATAACAGATATTGGATAAGACACAGTCGGGACGAGGCGACGTGCCCAATAATATCAGTTTGTTGCCTAAGATGCCGTTGACAAAGTCTGTTAGTACCATTGGCTGTTGTTGCTTCCTGGCACAATGCAGACAAAGAATGGGAGTTATGTACAATATGACCAGATCCTCCTGTGCCTATGTGCCCACCATATTGAATTTGGGGCATTGACGTGTGACAATGGATATATATCTATTGTATATAGAGCAGTGAGACGGGCATGCCTCCAAGGATAACTCTGGGGGAATACAAAGTCTGGAACATGGTGTTTTGGGGTTTTGTCAAGCTGTTCAATTATCCAAACAGATTTTTGAACGAGGAGGCACACTAACTCCTCACTGTATGTCATCAATGTCACCGTGACCATGCACATCCGTGGGGTATATGTGGATGTGCTCCTGTGTAACTGACAATCAGCGATAGTGGAAGCCCCCCACTCCCTATCGAAATTTACCACTATATTTTACATGTACTTTAATTTTTTTTTTTTATAACCAATATGTATACTGTGTTGTGGTACATCATTTGTTTTAACAATTTCAGGTGCAGCCACATTTTAAGCACCGTTAGTCATTTAAAAAAATAAAATGAAAAAAAAAACAACAAAGAAGACACTAGCGCACACCAAGCAACATGGTTGAATTCAACTAAACTGTTGTGCAACTGTTTTCATGGATGACCAACCCTACCACTTGTTTTGCCGTTATTCAAAATTGGAAATTCCAACACAATACAGTATATTTCTTTTGTAGAGCTTATTTGGATATTTAGACGTACCAGTTTTTGAAAGGGCTTTATTACATCAACACTTTGATGAAATGTTCACTTCTGTACTTGGGCAAATATTGACTACCTCTTTTATTGCATATTGTGCTCAAGTATTGTTCTTAATCCTCTTTTAGTCTCTCCAAGAGGATCCCTCGTCCACTTCCTCACAGCTTGTTGAACTCATGATGGCTGCCCGGGTGAACTTGAGCAGCACGGTGCCTCGTGACCTTCCCCAAGACACACTCGTAAGCCACGGCACGTTCCTCATCAACCTGGAAGGTGAGTGACCACATTGCAACCAGAGTCCAAAAACACTTGCTAACTGTAAGCGTTTGTGTGGTTAGGTGGGGTTATTCGGGAGGAAAGTAGCTACAGTATAGCAGCTGTGCCCACTGACGCCAGCCGATGTCCGCGATGTCGACGCTACACTGCAGAGTCTGTGGACTGCCTTTGCCCGCGCTGTCAGACCGTTCTCGCCAAAGCTCAGTAATCGGCAAGAAACCCCAAAACAGCCTGTTGCCATGGAAACTTGCTGTTTTTGTTCTTGAGAATCAAGTCACCCCTGAGAGCTTTCCAGAGACGTTGACACATTGTACTCATCATGACGTTGAGGTGGTTTACTATATTTATAATGGAATCCCTTGACTGACGTTTAGTCCATAAGTCAAAGGGAACTTTTTGTCTGTACATAAATCCGGAGGAGAGTTCACTTCAAAAGTGTCACTATGTGATCATGACAGCATTGCATGAACCTTTGTTTAATAAGTATGGATGCTAAATTACCCTTCTATTTTTGGGAATCAGTACATCAAATCCATTTATAGAAGGGTGTTTCCTGTTTTAAAACACAGAACAGTAAAGGGCAGCAGGTTTAGCACATCCACGTCAGAGTTCTGAGGACTTGGGTTCAATTCAAGCCTCGCCTGTGTGTGGTTTGCAATATTCTCCTCATGCCCGAGTGGGTTTCCTCCCAATTTCTAAAACATGCATGGTAGGTTCATCAAAGACTACCAAGTCGTCCTGAGGTCTGACTGTGAGTGTAAATCATTGTGTTTGTATGTGCACTGCGATTGGCTACCCCACCTCCTGTCTGCAGTTAGCTGGGTTAGTTTCCAGCATACCCGTGACCCTAGTGAGGATAAGCAATGTAGAAAATGTATGGGGAATAGTTGACACTGTGATTCTGTTTATTCTGTCCATTAGCAGCATCTGGACAGAGGAATATACCACAAAAGGCTTTACAGGCACTGTGAGAAAGAAGTGCTTGCATGTATGATATACATCACTAAACAAGGTCCTTGTGCCTAATACAGAAAAATACCTGTTTACCATACACTTGATGACATTCATTAGATTAGGTATCCACAAGTGTGATAAATGCAACATACAAAAATATGGGATGTTAAGGTTAAAAACAAATTAAAACACTTGAGCTCTATCAATATGTATGAATAAAGAAACTCCATGGCAATACAATGGAACCTCGATAAAATGGACCCGATATAACATCTGATAAAGGGGACTGTCGGGACTCAGTTTGTCTAAAAATTGTTTCCATTTGTCACAAACTACCATCGACAATGTCTTTTAGTTTCAAAATTGGCATCTGTTGTTTACTGCCGCTGCAGCATAACACAGGCATATATTTACAGGTCAGAGATACACTATATGACTAGATACAATTCCAAGACATCATGCCTTAGTGGTGTCCATGTCGAATGTTGAGCATTGCATGGCACCAATGAGATGATGGTTCCGTTTATCGTACATAGAGTGCTTGGCAGAGAGAAAGCAGTATAGTTGCAGTGTCTGAAGTCCAAAACATGCTGTAGATGCTCAGCATTTTTTTCCATGCTGTTCACCCTTGACAACAGTTTTAGAACTCGGAATCACTAATTCCAATTTCTCACGGCTTGTGGAAGCCACCTGTACGTCAACAATGTCACCGTGGACATGCACAGTGGTAAGGTAATTTTGGATAAAATGTGAAACTTAAAACATTTTTAAGCTTTTTTTTTTAATATATTTTACTATAACTTTATACTGTAATGTTTTAGGACATTTAAAAACTACTGTACAGCAATATGTGTGCATATGGCCTCAAAAAGGTTGTTCAACGTAACGGACAATTGGCTATATAAGATGACTCCTATTAGTTCTCTCCTGGTTCCACTCTATTCTGAAAATATGCTCCTTGTTTACATATCAACATAACACATAGAATCTCACATGTTCTTCACATAACAAACTGCATCATTTGCTAAGTCAGTCCTCCGCCGTAAGGGCGTCCACTGCCTCCAAAAGGTGCAGCGCCAGGCTGTACTGGCTGTGGTTCTCTGGAAGCATCTCGATCAAGTGGCCCACCAGCCTGCTGGTCTGAGGCAAGGGCACCAGGGGGCATCGCAGCTCACTGGGGTCCTGAAAAACCCACACAATAAATACTGTACTGCATAAACTTACCATACTGACTGACCCATAGTACACGGCGGGAAGACTTTACCACTATTTGAAAAAATTTACAAAAAAATGTTCAAATTTCCATGTTAAATAGTTCACATTAATTATTTTGATTTGAAATTAAATTACACTTTTACAATAATTTTCATTTCAGCTTGTTCCCAGTGTGTCCTCCCTTTTGATGTTAGCCTATCTAACAATATTTTTAAAATCTACACTAAATTAACCAATTATTTAGTGATCTGGACTTATAGTATTCACATGTAGTTTACCACTTCATAGATATTTTTATAGTGATTTGTAAGAGTACTGTTATGCCTTTCAAGGATCATTCAATAGGAAGAGGGGGGCACGTCCCTTTGCCATTAAGGCCTCTTTATACTGCCACGCTTATGTGACCGACAACAACCGCATTGCATTACGTAACCTATGCACTTCCCCGCGGAGCACCTCGGCTTAGATTGTGCACAGCCTGCTACCCACAATTCCAGAAAGTTCCTACGAGGAGAAAGCTCATCTCTCATTTCACGATCATCTCTTGTGATTGGTCAGTTTTAGTCACATACTGTGACGCAATACTCACTGTTCTTCCTGGCTCCACGTACTATCTTTGTCGCCGCTTTCTTGATTGATTGTTCAGCATAATTAAACATATCATTTAGTCATTTAGGTATACAGTATTTGTTCAAGCAGACATTGTTCCACGGTCGCTATTGTTCCTGATTAGAGAAAGTAGAAATGGCTACCAGAAATGACTGAAAAATGTTGAGGAAACTCCACCCGGTGCCATCCTACCCATTAGAGCTCGTGCACCTACGTCACAAAGTCACGTGACTGGCCGTATCGACGGTCTAGCAAAGCATTCTTCAATGCTAAGTCGGTTGGAGACGGCACAAAAATATGTCTTATACCACGACGCCTAGAGTTTTCTCCAATACCGTTAAACATTTAGAAGGTGATAATAAATGAAGGTACATGGAAAAATGAGACACTTGGCATAGAGGACCCATATTTAATGCCAAAGTCGATGTTTCGCCAATAAGAAATTAGACTGTTAACCCGATTCCGCTTGTCTTGGACAACTGGATCTACACATGTATCTGGTGAGTAAGTCGTCGAGATTTACACGGAAGAGTTTGAAAGCGCAGAAAAGTTTGGACGCATACAAATACTTAGTTGCTGGATCTGTTCTCAATTAAGAATATTTCCCACATAGTGATGGAGCCACTCAGATTTTTTTTTTCTAACCCTAACCCCTGGTTTTACACAAACTCGCATTCATTAACTATGTTTGTAAAAAAAAAAATAAATAAAAAAGACAGCGAGTCAGCTCCTCCGTACACGAAGCGTGTTGCGGCCACACATTATGACATTATTATTATCATCATCATTATGACATTATCACACATAACACACACTTCGGTAAAGTTCTCTGTGATAGGCTTTTTTTTTTTTAATATGCATTGTTCTCAAATGTGCCCAACTCGTGTTTAAAAAAAAAGAAAAAGCGCTGGGATAGGCTTCAGCCCCTGTACACGGAAGCGTGTTGCGGGCACAGGAACTTCGGTTAACCTGTGTGACTGACGTTATATTTTCTTTTTTTAAATACGCATTGGACTTATTTGAGAACAATGGATATTTAAAAAAAAAAAAAAAAAGGTCTTTTAGGGAGAGGTTTACTGAAGATTAACATGTGGCCGCAACACGCTTCTGTGTATGTTGGAGACAACTTTTTTTTTTTTTTTAACACATTGTTCTCAAATGAGCCAACTTGGCATTATCAAGATTAAGAAGAATAATTTCTACCTAAAATGAACTGATCGCTACACAGTAGTGTGTATTTGGTGGGCACCATCCATCATGTGTAATTGGCGAAATCCATCGATATTTTCCCGTCTTTTCAGCTGGTATTCCATAGAATGATCTCTTTGAATATCTGTCCCGTCTGTTGTAACAACCAACAGCACAACAAGTCTCCGGCATTGAGTATATTCTGCTCCGGTTCTATGTCCCCCACACTGTCGAGCACCTCTTTTTGGCAATATATATAGCAATATAGCGCCATGAAAATGGTGACGTCACGTGCACAGCTCCATACCAGCCATAGAAACACCTCTGACTTGGAGAAGAACTGCACCATATTCTCAAAACTGCGCTCAAGTATAAAGACAAACTACACGCGGAAGAGCCGCAGTGATGTCAGTGCAGTCACTGTACAAGCGAGTATAGAGGCCTTTACCCAGAGTAACAGAATTTTTATTTTTTTTTAATTAGCCTGTCCCTCATTGACCAAATATGCAATTTTCCTCCACATCTATTTTTCAAACAGGTTTGACGTTGAAATATAGATGAATGGCCAACATTCCATCTCCCTTGGAAACCTGTCACCTTCTGCAAAATCTTGGTTTTCGACTGACACTTCAAACATTCAAGCCACAAGGGTAGAGAAGAAGGCTAAAATCATCAGTCAAACTGCTTTTGCACATTCTGCCAGGAGTCAAGTGTCAGGTAAAGGTTTGGTTACTTGTGATGGACTCAGAGATCACTTGAGCTTTGTCACATCAAAGTGAAAAGGTCTATCGCTGAGTTTTTGAACGGTGAATCATAAATTGGTGGGGGGTTTACTGTAATGATGACAACCCAAGGCAATTTCTAAAGTACCCAAAACTGGGGGGTCCTCACCATAGCCTTGAGCCATGTGCAGAGGGTGGGGGGCAGGCGGGCCAATAGCTCCATAGCAGGCTGTGTCTGGTTCTGGCTGTGCAGCAGTGAGTAGCTCAGCCTTTGGCCTGTGACCATCAGGAGCTGAGAGCCCAGCACATCCTTGTCTTCAACTTCTAAAATCACCTAAGAGGGACAATCATGTGTCAAGTCCACGTGGCATTATCTGCTCCTTACTGAAATTTGTTAGTGGAAGTGGATCCTCAACCTCACCTCCTCTGCGTGAAGGTCAAGCCCCTGGTTGTAGAGCTGGCACACCAGGTGTCGCCGCAAGATTTCAGGGGAGACATGCAGCAGGCTGCCAAGCTCAAGGCATAACGAGGGCCACCACTCGGCTTGGGGTCCGCTCGAGGGCAGCGCCCGGGGCCCGGTGCTAGAGGTAGTGTCGACTTGATTGTCGATACACTGCACCCAGGATGTTAACACCCGCAAAAGGAACTGATGTAGAGAGGAGGAGGGGGATGACCACCGTTACACAAGACAATGATGACATAACACATTAAGATAAGCATTATTATCCAAATTGGAATGCAATTATAAGGTACAAAGAGCAGATGGAACAAAAAATTTAGAGATAACGATGAAAAAAGCCCATCAGACTTGAACAAACACTAGTGGGGATATAAATTCAGTACCACTGTCTTTTCAGAGTGATGCCACCAGCCGTATTTATTCTTGAGAATCCACTGATACTGATACCACAAGCACTTCTGATACATACAATTTCAATGAACACAATGGTAGGCAATTGCGAAAAAAGGCATCTTTCTTTGTGATGCAAATGTTGTGCCCATGTGTCAAACCATCGCAGAGTAGTGCACCTTTCAAGTAAGGAGGGTTAGTCGATGTAAGAGTTTTTTGCCGAAAATATCGCTGGCTGCTTTCATCAGCTTTCATAAGTACCAGATACATGTAATAATGTCAGTATCAAGTGCTTGCACATCCTGCAAGAATAGAGTACTCCCAGAAGAATTTACTGTCAAACAAAATACAATTAACATAAACGAAAGTTAACCTCATAACCTCAGTGGCACACAGTCACCCAGTATTCAAAGTCAAGGTCAATTTTGTATTAACAGGTAAAGAGCTTGTCTTCTGCGGACCAACTACATGGTAGACGGGTTTAATTGGAGAAATAAGCTTAGCAATGTGATGGGCTGCCACACGGCACTCCTTTATCCTTTCACAAGACAACGATAAGTAGGTGAAAACTGCACAATGCTGATCATTAAAAAACAAATGATCCATACACAAAGCACTGAATCCACAATGAATGAACCACAAAATTGCTTTGGTGAAAATAATTTTTTTGTGTTTTTTACCCCAATTAAAAAAGTTAGACATTAAAGATTTAATGGTTGGTGGACACCATATTTGATGACTTTTTTTTTTTTAAATCACAGAATGGAAGAGAGAATTCTCACCTCTTGTCGTAATAGGACCAGTCCTGGGTCCATGTCTCCACTTGGCATTAGCTGAATGGTGGCCAGGTCTCTGAAGAAAGCATTTTTACCCTGGAAGAAAATTATTCATGAGATAAATAACACACTAGATTTTTATTTTCAAGTCTGAGTCTATACACTACCCATACCAATCACATTAGCAGTGTAAATGAAAATAAAATAATTCCACATTCCGTATTATGTAGAAATGTTATTGTTTCCCCACTGTCATCAGAAATGGAGAACCACTGTAAAACCATCTCCTCACCTTGCTGTCGAACAGGCTGAGAGGCTTGACCTTCAGGGTGAAAGTCAGGGCGGCGTGTAGCAGGGAAGCGAGGAGACAGTGGTGCTGCACCAGGGGATAGTGAACACCTTTCTGCTCCAGGGCCAGTTCGGCTATGGAGGCCGGGCCCTCGGCTGCGCACCAAACTTCCTCCGCAGACAGCTCTGGGGGCGGCACCTCAGCTACCGCGGAGTCCGCCTGGAAGTGAGCAGGGCATGCAGAAATATATGAATTCTTTGGGATGTGGGAGGAAAACGGAGTGCCCAGGAAAAAAAAAAAAACACGCAGACACGTGGAGAACATGCAAACTCCACACAGGTGGAGTCGGGATTTGAACCTCGGTCCTCAGAACTCAGGCCAATGCTCACACCAGCCGCACCACCATGCTCATTTTACAATCCATCTTTTAGAAAGCGTAGGCCTTATAGGCACAGCACATAATTGGAACTACTACAGTCGATCCATGTATTTTATATACTTATCCTCAATCATCTTAATGTCAATCATGTGAGCTATACCCTAAAAGAAAGACACACTCATTCTCACCATCGTTGCGTGGGAAATGAAATCATGTTGCCCTAATGGAAGTCAGATGAGTAACCCACTACAGCGTCTATGATTAAGGTTATAAATAATGGGATCATAGAGACAGCCAACCACTTAGACCACTCTTACACCTTGGGACAATTAAGAGTTTTGAATTGAATTAACATGCATGTTTTTGGAATGTGGAGGGAAGCTGGAGTCCTGCAAGTACAGGGAGAACATCCACACTCTTCACAGTAAGGCTTGAGTTTCAAAACCCCAAATCTCATAACTGTAAGGCAGATGTGTTAACCGCGAGCCCATCGTGTTGTCCACGACTTCAGTCCTCTAAGCGGAGATAAAAAAAAAATAAAACAGAGCACAGATGAAACCACTGGCCATTCTTCATGCCATATTTGTGGACTTTCCTTACTGACACAGTAGTTGAAAAAAACACAAGGGGTACTAATTCTTAATCAAGAGTCTAAGTCACCTCCATGAGGATTTGCAGCAGCCGGACACAGCAAAACAAGAAGGAAGTCAAAGCTTTGTCTCCCATTCCAACATCCTGCAAGTAAAAACCAAAAACCCATCACAACCAAGTCAATGATTTAAAACCTTTCAAGTTACTTACCCTTCGGCACAAGCGATCTTTGGGTGTTTTGCCCACCTGGGAACGACAAGATAAAACATTTGGATCTGGACAATATATCCTTGTTATTTTTAGGGTACTGCTTACCTTCTCAATGAGAAAGGCTGCTGCAGAAAAACGTTTCACAATAAACGTACTCCACATCATTGTGCAAATACCTGTGAAAAAGATTCAAGTTTCGTCAAGATGGGAGCCGCTTACACTTAGGTAATATGCCAAACTGCTGACGGGAAAACATCAGTTCATTGCTGCTCTGACGTTACTTGACTAAGCAGAGAAGTAGCCGCTCATTTTCTGAGAAATAAGTACTTTTGCTCTTGTACTACGCTTTAATTTTATTTGGGTAAACAAAACAATTGTAATTTGTGAAATGTGTACTTGTGTGGCTACAGAGTTTGTTCAACTGAGGGGAGTGTTTTACCCAAACATTTTAATATACAGTGTCTTGCACCTGCTCTGTGATAGTCTCTGGGTTCTGTTTAAAGTGCAGAGAGCATCATGAAGACCAAGGAACACACCAGGCAAGTCCGAAATACTGTTGTGGAGAAGTTTCAAGCCAGATGTGGATACAAAAAAGATTTCCCAAGGTTTAAACATCTCAAGGAGCACTGTGCAAGCAATCATATTGAAATGGAAGGAGTATCAGACCACTGCAAATTTACCAAGACCCGGCCGTCCCTCTAAACTTTCACTTCGAACAAGGAGAAGACTGATCAGAGATGCAACCAAGAGGCCCATGATCATTCTAGATGAACTGCAGAGATCGACAGCTGAGGTGGAAGAGTATGTCCATAGGACAACAATCAGTCGTACACTGCACAAATCTGGCCTTTATGGAAGAGTGGCAAGAAGAAAGCCATTTCTCAAAGATATCCATAAAAGATCTAGTTTAAAGTTTGCCACAAACCACCTGGGAGACACACCAAACATGTGGAAGAAGGTGCTCTGGTCAGATGAAACCAAAATCGAACTTTTTGGCCACAATGCAAAACGATATGTTTGGCGTAAAAGTAACACAGCTCATCACCCTGAACACACCTTACCCACTGTCAAACATGGTGATGGCAGCCTCATGGTTTGGGCCTGCTTTTCTTCAGCTGGGACAGGGAAGATAAATGGAGCCAAATACAGGAACATTCTGGAAGAAAACCTGTTTGAGTCTCCACAAGACCTGAGACTGGGACGGAGATTTATCTTCCAACAGGACAATGATCCAAAACATAAAGCCAAATATACAATGGAATGGTTCACAAATAAACATATCCAGGAATGGTCGAAGTCCAGACCTGAATCCAACCGAGAATCTGTGGGCAGAGCTGAACACTGCTGTTCACAAATGCGCTCCATCCAACCTCACTGAGCTGAAGCTGTTTAGTAAGGAAGAATGGGCAAAGAATTTCAGTATTTCGATGTGCAAAACTGATAGGCATACCCCAAGCGACTTGCAGCTGTAATTGCAGCAAAAGGTGGCGCTACAAAGTATTAATGCAAGGGGGCCGAATAATATTGCATGCCGCACTTTTCTGGTTTTATGTTAAAAAAGTTTGAAATATCCAATAAATTTATTTCAACTTCACGATTGTGTCCCACTTGTTGTTGATTCTTGACAAAAAAAAATTATATCTATGTTTGAAGCCTGAAATGTGGCAAAAGGTTGAAAAGTTCAAGGGGACCGAATACTTTCAGAAGGCACTGTATATTTTAGAGCTCCAATTGAAATACAAAGATACTGTGAAACTGCAATATTTTTGCACACAGTAATCATACCATCAGTATTTGGTACTGGCTTCGCGTAGTTGTGTAGCTGCATGTAAAACATCGCCCAGTCACTGTAGACATATGATCACTGTATGTTAGAAAAGCCTACCTAGTTGGATATGTGGACTGGAGACCAGTTTCAGATGCTCTATGGCCTGGCACAAGTGTGCAGATTCCTAAAAGAAAAGCAAATGAAAAAAAAAAAAAATCATATCAGCAATGATGCTTTTGGAAAACAGAAATCCTAAAGTGTGAATATAACCTCTGGGTCTTTGTTCCATTGCACCACATACTCCCAGCAGCAATGTGCGAAGAGCAAGTTTGGGGAGAGGGAGTGTGGGAAGCGCTTACACACAGTCGCCAACATGTCTGCGTGAGCATGCAAATAAAATTGTATTCATAATGAACAGATACAGCATATAACAGTGGCCGGATTTGAAATCATCCTGACCTGCTGTTTCAGCTGATTTCTCCTGACTTTTTAACACTTTTACATCTTCGCCTGCCTTCTCTCCTAATGTTTTATCTTCATCTTTGTCTTCACTCTTCTGAAGGATTGCTTTTAGTTGCTCGGGGATCAGATTGTGCCTGAACACCCACTTGGACACGTTGTCGGTAATGCCACCTTGAGAGACAAAGAATTATCGTAGAAAACAAAAATAAAGCATAAAGACATCGGAATCCCAACCTGAGCCGCCCTCCAGCAGTGTTTTTATGGAACACAGCAACACAGGGCCTCCTGCTGATCCAACAATCGGTGGCACCAAGAGTAGTGTCTGCAGCACCAGAACATCTTCCAGCTGACGCACACACACC
This sequence comes from Syngnathoides biaculeatus, assembly GCF_019802595.1. Lineage (NCBI taxonomy): Eukaryota > Metazoa > Chordata > Actinopteri > Syngnathiformes > Syngnathidae > Syngnathoides > Syngnathoides biaculeatus. Next base: position 8,744,151 of record NC_084654.1, on the reverse strand, counting down.
ACCCAGTGCTCCAGCTCCAAAGACACTGCTTCCCACTCTGACTGTAACTGTCAGATGTCCACACAAGTAGTGACAGTGCTTCAACACCAAGCTGCCAAATTACACTTTACAATCAGTGTGCCGATCCATCCATGTATCCCAAGCAGCTAGCAGCCCCTGCACCTCCATGTTGCCAACTTTGTAGAATTTATAGGTGCCGCGGTTAGTTAATCTGTGCTAACAATGTGCCGCTCCCTACAGGTAATACCTTTTAGGCTTTGACATGACAGACTGCACTTATCTGGCCTTCTCTTGGAAACAGACGCTATTCAAACAGTCAATCTGCCAAGTTATGGCATGAGAAATCCGTTATGGGTGCGATTATAACAGCGATCAGAAGAAGTAACTTAGAAGAGCTCGCTAACTGACAGTTTTGAAAAAAGGCAGACATCACAAAGAAAATGTGAATTTTCAACATTACGACAACTTTAATGCGGTATTTCAGATTTTTTTTTTTCAGTGTATGTCTTAAGAGGTGAAGACCTCAAAGCAGAAAGAAACTTCACTTTCTTTTGTAATACAAAATAGACCCTTTGAGAGATTTTTCCAATTACGCGTGGGCATCCTACCTTGCTGTCTGCCCTGCTGGTGATGCTGGCCTTGGCAACATGATGAGCAACAAACGCAGCCAACACAGCAGCTGCAGAGTTTTGTGACTGGACTAATATGTTGCGGCACTGCTGCCACCAGGGTGAGACAGACTGTGGGTCCCATGACTCTTCTATGGCACCTGAGGTAAAGAGGGAAAGTGGGAGTAACCATCCTCATTGATGGATAAACTGCAGGAAAATGCTACCTTTTGCTTGATTATTCTATATACCTTCCATGTTACTGAGGAGGACCAGTAATGTGTGAAGGTTTTTAAAACATTTTGTCGGGGTCTGGAGCAACTCCTTTTCTCGTTGCAACCATATATTCAGCAAGAGAGACTTAAATGAGACAAAAGGATAAGATTATTTAAAAACTGTGGTTACTTACAGCCTTAAAGAACAAAAATATAATTTGATAAATCATCCTACTAGTAGTTGCGATGGACTAAAGCCAGCCTGTTGTAGCTTGTCACAAATTTTGTGCGGTGAGCTTTGACCACATAGACAACCCCAGAAGATAAAGCTCCCTGCAGAGAAGACATGCATGTCAACCCCAAGTGTCTACATCTCGGAAACCGTATTGGGGGTATTGACACAGTAAATAATAATGCATAATGAACTGATAACTGTGAGTACCTAACTGGTTCCACTCTACTTCAGAAGTGTGGATAAGCTTTAATTGCCCATCCTCTGTGCATTCAATCTGCGACAGGAAGGTCGGGGCAGACAAGGGTGCATCTGGTGCGTCTTGAACAAAAGAAACGCTGGGCCTCGAGTTGAACTTAGCGTAGAGTTGCAAGGTAGGAATTACACGTGCCAATTCAACTTCAATACCGTCAAAGACGTCCAGCTGTATGGGGACAAGGAGTTGTAGGGCAGTATTACAAAATTTTAAATCATTATCTTACTTCTTACGAGTGGCAAAGCACGGCAATTCAGCTAAAAACGTTTCAGTATTTCTGTGTGGATACACCTACAGCTTCATCGTGCTCTTCAGTATCAGGAGCCAAGTTCATGTGGTGAATTTCAGTGTAGAGCTGAATTAATTTCAGCTGGGAGGAGCAGAACTGCAGTAACACTGGATCCACTTGTTCAGCGCCTAGTACACGGGCATTTGGAACACGGACATTTTGTACAAGGAGAAATCCAAATTAAGATATGATGACTATTCAAGTAAAAATGCTCTCTTTCAGATGAGCGGTTCTACCTTGCTGTTGCAGAGCGCTGAGTAAGGCGCATGTGATGTTTGTGAGACACAAAACAGGGATGCTGTTGTTGGACAGCAAAGACTCTAAAGCCTGCGAAGGAACAAAAGAAGAGAAACCAATTTCAATTTTAGGATAGCCCCTAGAAATTCAGCATCAAATATTTATGGGGTCTCTCTCCACACAAAGACAGAAAACAGAGTAGTTGCAATTGTTTTTCCATTTTATTAAGGTAACAACTTGATAAAAAAACAATTTACAAATAGTTACAATATCTCCACCGAAGACCAGCTCTTCTACAAAGCTGCCATGTTTTCAAGTGTGTTGTTGTTCTGTGTTCCCTATTTTTTGATTACTGGTACATTTGCACTGAGACACACAACACAACTGATGACCTGCCTCGTTGTCACTGCCTAGCACCAGCATGTGGCACTTGACAGTACCGTTGAAGCCTCAGTAGCACTTATTGCTCTCATTCAAGACTCAAGTCAGGAAAATCATCTACTTACTCAAAATTAGATTTAAAGTTACAATTCTTAGTATGTGCCAGACACCGAAACGTATGATCACCCCTCTCAAATCACTCATACATTATTGTAGTGTTAAGAGTGTAGAAACGTTTCAACTCCTTTTATCTACACAATACATACATAATATAATACAATGCATACTATTAGGGGGGTGGGTGTAGAATTATGCACACAAGCAATTACAGTACATTAAAACCATAAAATAAGATGTAGTGAATTTTTTTTTATATTTGTGACTTTCTCGGCGAATATCAGCCCAGAAAGTTTGGCTGTGATTTAGCCTGCGTCTTTCCTAAATTATAAAAAGTTTAAAGACGGTCCAATTGTTTCATCAAGACATTCATTTTAGTACATGAAATTTATTTATGAAGACACGCAGGTTTAATAACAGCTCATGCAATCTTGCACTTGGATTACAAATTTGAACGAAACCCAGTTTATGCTATTAACATGGGTAGCATTCCAGAATCGTCTCAGGACAAACACGTTTTGTCGTTAGTTCCCTGAAATGGGGCTGCAGTGGTCGTTGGGAAAATCATGCAAACATAAGGATTGGTCATACCTGTTTTTGAATTGAGGAGCTTTTTATATTCAGCAGTACACTTTTGGCCTCACTCTCCAAAATATCTGAAAAGATAAACCGTCAAAAACTAAATATCAATGATTTTGTAAAACCTATTCAAAGACCTATGGTCACTTAAATTAAGTAGGATAAATCAATATTTAATGCTCAGCACGCATAACGTTACATGAACGGTCTCAAACGGAGGATTATTTTAAGAGGGAGACAGAACAACAAAAAATAGCAATTTTAGGAAACAACTATGACTGATAAATAAAGCTCATTATTAAAATGCCTTTAATCAGGAGCAGTGATTCCTTTAACCAGTAAGACTCCCAAAAATCGGTACATGGCCCAAAAACAAACACATTATTCCCCCTGAATGGATCATAAATTTATTCCCAACTCTTAAACATCTTTTTTCCTTGAGTTTTTGTTACGCAATCGGACACCTGTCTGCACAAACACACTAAGCCCCTCAGCGGTCCCTTTACCCAGTCTGAGCAATATCAGACTGATCATCCATTGAAGTTACATAGCTTATTAAAGAACCAGATAAGACAGCGTTCACATTCCCACCAAAAATATGAATTTTATTGTATTATGAATAATTTCATTGAAGTTTTTGCAAACTTACAATGAAAATATTAACAAATGTTTGTTCTTTTAACTACACAAAAATACAATGCTAACCAACCCAAGACAACAATAAATTATAAATTTGAAAGGCCGCTTCTAAATTAATTTCATTTATTTATGTTTTTTTGGGAGGGATTTACAATCATATCCCCTGTCTGTTTTTCTTAGTGTAAAACTGAATTATTAATATTCTTTTGCTGTGCATGCCGACAGTTAAATGATGCTCCCAAACAGGTTGATGGTGAATGTTATTTTGCTCTCTTTAAAATACAGAACTAGATTTTTGTGCACTGCATTGTCTGTGCTTTCAGCCATTCCTAAGGTATGCCAAGGTGGAAGTTTAATATTATTAATTCTTCTTGAGTGATTTAAAAAAATTCAAAAGGCATAACTTTTGCCATGTCAGCTTACTGGTATACTTGGATACTTTGCCACGTGATTGTGAATTTGTTAAACTGACAGCAGAGATGTATTTCTGTGGATGGCTAGCAGAACAATGTCGATGAGAATTTTAACTTGCTCTGGATTTGATTTGTTTACCAGTGTCAGCGCGTTCCTTTTCTTCTCCTCCAACAAATTACTGATCGCAATTCCCAACGTACATCTGCATACAATTCTAATTGCTTTCAAATGACTTGTGCGGAATGTGCTATCTATCTAATTCTATCCTCACATTTCCTTCTGTAAACTCGCTTTCTACTTTGACTTTGCAACACATTTTTCAGACCAGACGTTTCTCACTAGAAGAGAAAATCTTATCCTGTTTTACCGCTTTTTCTTCTATTTACTGCAAATTCGAATTATGAATCAAGAATAAGCTCACCAGGTTCCATATTTCTGGTCTTGAATATTGTTGTCACTTTCTTTAACAAATGCATATCTTTGGCTCCTTCACTTTTCTTGTCGCTGAAATAAATACAATTCATTCAAATCATTACAACTATCTTTGTCTGTCACAAAAACAAAATGGCAGTATTAAATGTGAATAACCAGGACAGTAACTATGATAAACACGTTTCTTGACTGTGTCACCCTTATTTAAAAGTGTGGAAGCTTTTAGCTTACTTGCCTTCATGTACTTTCAGTCTTTAGAACGAATTTAATTAGTGTTGACTTATTGTCCGGGAAATCACCCACACAATCGGCAATCTTTGAATCTGAATTGTCTGACTTGAACGGGAGCAAATATAAGAACATCACACTACTTAATTCTGAGAAGAGCCTCTACTGCTGCCAGGCTACAGTTACTTGAAAAATTACAAACTATTTCATTATTTTTTGCCTGTGTTAATGGCAATTTGGACTTACTCCGCAGAGTTTGTGTTGTTGTAACTAAAACCCTCAACCGAGAACTCAAAACTGCAACTGCAAAAATGTGAAAATCTGAGAAGAGGGGAAATTATTAAAGTTGTTACAGTTATCATTAAGCCACCTGATGAGTTTTGCAGCATTGTCCATTTTGAAGACTCATTTGTGTCCAAGGATTAATTTCTTGGCTGATGTGATGAGATAATGTTTGAATGTTTGCACATGATGTTCTTTCATCATGATGCTATCAATTTTGTGACGTGCACTCATCCAAAACAAGCCCACAGCATGATTCTGTCACCCCCAAATTTCACAACTGGAGTAGTGTTCTGAGACTTGCAAGCCTTCCCCTTTTTCCTCGAAACTCAACAATCCTCATTATGGCCAAATAATTAAATTTTTGATTTGTCAGACCACAGTACATGCCTTCAAAAATTAAGGTCTTTGCCACAGTGTGCATTCACAAACTGTCTGTGTGTGTTGCAGTGTTTTTCATATTTACAGGGTATATTGTTGTTAACTAGTGCGTGCATATGTGCTCAATTTTAGTGGAACAACCTGAGGGCCAGGTGGAAGGGAACGTTCACAGTCCTCAGGGCTCCTGTGACGGGATCCAGCAAACATACTTGATGGGTGTGGATCTTCCAGCCTTGACTGGTCACACGGTTCACACCTAACAGACGGTAACCAGCATACAGCAACCTGAAGGAGAACATACACTAAGATCCTATACAATCCAGAGTGGTACCAAAAAATGCACTGGAGAAAAGATATTCAATGTTTGACATAAAGCAATGTTTTTGTCTGTGTACCTGCAGTGTTTTCCGACAGTGAATGCACCCACTCGAGGTCCGTACTGCATCGCCCATATCTCCAGGATCCCTCGGCGAGGAGCGTAAATAACCAAAAACAGCGCATGGCGTCTGGGGAGGGAAGATGAGGCGGGACAATCCCGACTGACCCGATCCTCTGGAACATGCACCCAACCCAGCTGAGCATCTCTGTAACCTTTCAGTAAATAGATTTACATGACAAAGACACTGAAAATACTGTTGGCACATGCAATTGAGAAAATCTGCATAGCGACCAAAACATTTATGGTATTATTTACATATGCAATGGTCCCTGAATGGAAATGCAATTTAATCCCTTTCAGTCCCCCCATAAACAATGTTGGAACATTAAAAAAAAAAAAAAAAGCAATATTGTAAGGTATTGGCATAAAAACATAAAAGAAGAGAATGTAAAGATATTAACTGGTTTTATGAAGTTCAATCAAGCAAAGTCTCTCTCACACACAGGTTTATTTTTCATACCTCCTCCACCCCCTCCTTTTCTCTGCGTGTCGATCTGCTTTTGAGTGAATTCTCCACATCAATGGGTAGCAAAATCTACAGATGTAGCTCTCTCACTTCTCTGCTGCATAAATTGAGCTTTTGTCCACAGCTTCAAATTGTTTTAAACACCCAGCTGGCATTATTTTATTAAGTTTTTGTCTTATGTTAATTGTTAGTCTGTGTGACTGGCTGCGTGGCGATTTCCATTGGATATTTGGATGCTTTGTGGTTGTTTCAATGACACAACCTGTAATTGTTTTATGGTTAGTTTGACAGTAAAGTAGAGCAAGTGGTACCAATTAACAGCCTAAAGCATTTTTTTTTAAAGAAAAATTTTCTCATTACATCAGCCAAACCGCTGCTTATTCTGCCTTGAGTTGGAACTGTCTGCCGGTATACAGCAACTGTATCACACGTTTAGGCTCACACGTCAAAGCTAAAATTCAGCACCTTGAGTCCAAAAAAACTAAGAAGTCAGTTCACTATTATCTCAAGGCACCTTGAATCCAAAAAAACTAAGTCAGTTCACTATTATCTGAAGGTATTTTAAAACTTCTTGCATATACAGCAATACCAAAATATATGCATATGAGGTACAGGTATCACTTTGTCCTCACAGTCACACCCAAGTACGTTACGTTGAAAGTGCTTGTGCCTTTAGAATGGGGGCCTGAGCATTGAGTGACATAAAACTCACCATATAAGAAACAAGAGTTGGCTGGCTAAATGTTAGCTACATGGTGTTGAATGCCGGTCAGTTTGGGCCAGAGGCAAAGAACAAAGCAAAACAGCAACAAGGTTTGCGGAAGTGCTGGAGCCTACCCCAGCTGTCAACGGGCAGGAGGCAGAGTACACCCTGAACTGGTTGCCACCAATCGCAGGGCACATGGATACAGACAACAGTCATACTCACAATTACACCTAAGGGCAATTTAGAGTATCCAATGAATGCATGTTTTTGGGACGTGAGAGGAAACCGGTGTACCAAAAGAAAACCAACGCAGGCACAGGGAGAACATGCAAACTCCACATGGGCGGGGCCAGGATTTGAACCCCGGTCGCGAGAACTGTGAAGACAACCCTCTAACCAGTTGTGCCACCGTGCCAACCCTGTATGTTCCCATACTAAATTTACTTCTCTAACAATCCATCTACAAGGTATCTTGTATATTGAAACACTGGCATTGACTACATAATCTATCACCATTTTATAGTATGGTTATTCTCTTTATGCTTTCTCCTCACCTTTCCACATGCGAACTGCAATTCCTCTGTTTAGGTCCAGCAGTGTCACTCGACCAAAGTCATCAGTTACTCCAGCCAGCGTGTTACACGGAGAAAGACATATGGACTCACCATGACGGCGAGAGTCTGGGAGACCAAATCTGTGTGAGAGGTCAAGATAAAAAATGTATATCAATAAACCTCATTTTATTAATGCAATATTTATTCACCATGCCCAAAATAGGAGTCAACTTTTTTATTTGTTTGAGGTTATATGAAGAATTGCACCTGATCCCCAAGGGTGTTGCAGGCTCCACTTTGGGCCTGTGTTTTTGGACAGTCTCATCTACATTCTTGTTCTTGCTCCATCCCAGCCATCCACTGAAAGATAAGCAGAGAGGCAAGACGAAGAGTGAAAAAAAAAAGAAAAGAAAAGAAAGCGGGGTATGAGCAAAAGAATTGCTTGCATTTGTCTGAGCATTGTCAGCAGTCAGTTTTATGCCCAAGTGTGTACACATGGGGGAGAAGCAATCATTGACAAAGAGACATAAGACATTACAAAAACTGAGATGGCGTCATTAGTACAGTTATATTGATCATTGAGACAACCTTTTCACCATTTTAAAATCATTGAATTTTTGGTCTCCATTTTGCACATGAATTCAAAAGCTTCCACACCTGGCAGCACTGAAGAGGGCTGATGTAAGTTTACTGGCCACAGCAAGAGCCACATGAGAGAGAAGAGGCTGGCTGCCTCCCTGAAGACACACAATGACGAATACTGTATCATCCCAATTTTGTATTGCAGTCATTTCAGTATTTTTCCCACAACTGTGTACTGGAAAGTGCTGTAATTGCTGTCAAGGCTCACCTCTACCGCATAGTAAAAGCCAGTGTATGGGCCCCCTCCTACAGTCACGTACTGGCTCATGGCAGGGGGGCTGCCTTTGACAGAAGCATTAAATCCCCCCAAAATAGAGGCATTCTTCATCTGATCGAACACATTGAGTGTCATGACACCTATTGAGATGAAAAAGGAAACGAGAGGTTGAGGGGGTTCCAAAAAGAAGTAGAATGCTGGTAATTAAGCAACTCAAGTAAATTATTAGATTTTCACATTGTACACAAAAATAAATCAACGTAATTATGTCATTTTTGGGTGCGGATTCCAAGGAAAACACAGCACAACATCACACCTTTCATTAAGTCCTGTGGGTGGGAGGAAACAGTGAAATGTGATGGCACGTGCAGTTGAAGCCAGAAGTTTACATACAAAAAAAATTAAATCTTATGTTGTCAGTTGACCGATTAGGAGCTTCCAAAGCCATTACTTCATCATCTGGGCTTCTCAAAATTCTTTACAGACTTTGTGTGTATGAAACCGTTTTGACCCCGACAAAATAATATAAAATTCTCTCATAAATGTTTTCTCATTATTGTAGCATTTATCAAAATTTTACAATTTTGGTGATTCTGGCTGACATGAAAGAGGAGAGGTTTAGTCTGATTTGACAGACAGTGTGACAAAAAATGGCTTCAACTGTATCTTGACAAAATTTTTCAGAAACAATTACTGTATTTTAAATCTCTCCAGATCAAAAATAATGTATAGCACTGGGCAGCTTGTAGAATTTTTTTGGACCCCCCCCCCCCAAATTCATTCTAAAACACAACAGATCAACTTGTAAGAGTGCTACTGTGTAAACAAGTGGAATAATTACACGTTTCCAAAGGCAGTCCCACAAAACTATATAATACAGTGGGAGGATAAAGTATATGAAGCCTATGAAAATTCTTACATTTCTATACAAATTGGTCATAAAAGGTGGTCTGATCAACTAAATTTCAATAATACACAGTCAGAAACGTCTGCTCTCAAGAAGCATTGCCCGATGTGTACCACGCCTCACTCAAGATTAATAAATGTTTACTTTTATGAACGTGGAAAAGGTAACAAAAGTATCTAGAAGTCTTGATGTTCATCACTCCAAGGTTAGACCAACTGTCTACTAGGATTGTCTAGTTGATACAGGATCATGTGGCTTGCTCTGAGGTTTTGTCCCGGCCTTGTCTGGGGAACAGTCCACTTCCCGGGAATGGCCCCCAGACTGGATGGTCAATCCCCGAGAACTCTGGGCCAGGTAGTCGGTGATGGATGGAAAAAAAGAGGGAGGGGTGGGGGTCATGGATGGATGTGGTGGTCCATGCCCTCTTGGCCCCCACCTTTTTTCGAAGCACTTTGGTGGGGCTGGAGGACCACATTGTGTTCCTCGGTGTGGGAGGTGACCAACACGTACCATCCTGCCGTTCTCGAGTGGGCTTCTAGGCCCATCCTCGCCTCCCGTTTGGATGAAGTGGGGTCCTTAGCCCCCACGATGCAGACAACATTATAGGACACATCTGATGGTCATTGTGCATGTGAAACGCTGTCAATTAACTTGAATGCGTTCGTGGAAATAATGGGATTTATTCACTGGGTGTTGGGCAACTCATATTTTTTTTTTAATGAAACGAAAGAAAAAAATAAACTTAAATGATTGTAACAAAAGGCTGCAATATAACAGAGTGAAAAATTTAAGGGGATGTGAAACCTTTCCATACCCGCTGCTGTATGGTCATGTTAAGAATTGCTGCAAATCTATGACTGAACAAGATTTTCACTTAGGTTTAGACTTACCCACACTACAGTGGTCTACAATAGTGTCCTGGTTCTGGAGAGCCCACTTCTTATAGGCCAGGGGAGGTGGCTGAATCACATCACTACCAGCAGCGGCCGCTGCAAGACAAGCATAAAATAGGTATATAAGAGCGTAAAGAGTGATAATAGCATCTAATGACAGAAAAAGCTTTGAACAAAATACTTTTATCAGAAACAGTGACTTCATTATCCATTTTCACCTTTCTGTTGTCGGCATAATTTGTATTTAAATGATTGGTCATAATTCGCCTAGGGATGTAAGCATTCACTCTAACTCACACAGAGCACTTGCAAAAGCTTTGTTAATCGAGTTACTTCTATCAAAATTTATACTTTTCCCCATGGCTAGCAAATGAAGAGAACATTATTCACCAAATTGCAATATACACAACTAGGGCTGCACAATATCTTGTTTTTTTGAAGTGAATAACAACTGTTATGTTAAAATTGACCAGCAGAGGGACCTGTTTGGACTTGAGCACACGAGGTGCCTTGAGCAGGGACACTGTAAATGGGAGAGAATGTTCTTTTGTTATCAAATCAAAAGCCTTTATTGTCATTATGACTGTGCATACGAGATAATAAGAAATGAAAAGCAAGTATTTTGAGGGTAATAGCCCATCAGCAACATACTGAAGAAAAAAAACAACTCGGAACAAGTTCATTTTTGTGAACTTGGTTCAAAATTTTGAAATATGAACTATCAACTGAACGGGTTCATTTTTTTGGAACGATAAACTGAACTTTGAACAAGTTCACGTAGAAAATTCTCTTTCCCAACACTGATCCTGTATATTTCCCTTTGCAATAGATATTGCAGGTCTGAAAAACAATCACATCGTTTTTTTTTTTTTTTTTTTTTTTTATTAAATACAGTGCATTTCTATACAAAACCTTGTGCAACACTTCAACTGCCCAACCAGATGCATGTGTCAGATGCACGCACACACAAGGACACATTAATACCTCTTGCAACCTGGTTCCGACAAGCACGCAGGGACTGGAAGAGGCTGAAACCATCAATAGTGACCAATGCACCAGGGTACAGGATACTTATCTCTTCATGCTGGGATAAAAAAAATAAAATAAAATAGATATTATATATAAAATATAATATTTTTAGTAATCGTGCCGAAAAAGGTTTTGTTAATTCAAGATAAATGGGGGGGATACACTATTTCACTGATCTCAAACCTGCTCAGTAACACCAGGATGGCGAGGGCTCTCATATGTTCGACACTTCAACCTTAACACTTGGTCCTCGTGAAGCAGTTGTGCCAGGAGCAGAACCCCATTCTAATGCAAAATAGTACACACAGGGTTCATACTCAGTCTGACCCAAAAAATTTAAGGGCTTTTTAGGGGCATTCTTAGGGGCTGACACGAAAAATTTAGGGCCAACAAGGAAAAAATTTAGGGCTGACACGAAAAATTTAGGGCTATCGTGGGAAATCAAGAGTAAGGAAAAAAGACTCACCCAAGGGTGCCATCAACCGTTCTTGGTTCATCAAATGTTCCAGTACCTCAGTACCTGTGACAGTGATCACCTCTCGCCCCTTGTGGTAGTTCTCATTGATATGACCATTGTCAATGTCTTCACATAACTACAGAAAAACAAATTCTAACTACAATTGCAACTATATACACAAATGTCTTCTAATGATGTCTGTCTCAGCACCCCTACTCTAGCTCCTTGAGCCTACCCAGTGCCTCTTCTATTTGTTGCTGCAGAGGTGCCAAAGTGGCTCTCTTGTCCTTTGCTCTGCCTCTGAGTGCATTGGCCTCAATGATAAACCTCAGATTCCTCTTCTGCCTGCCAGCCTTCTCAATAAGCGTAGATATGTCAGTCTCTATTCAGGCTTTTTTGGCTTTGAGGCAGTAGAGATGAAAAGTGGGTAGCGATGCCAAATGTAGCCAGGTACGAAGTCTTCCTTTCCCCACAGTGGTAGTTTTTAGCAATGTCACTGTCTGGGAACATGACTGCAAACACTTTTGAATTATTTTCACAAGATTTGTAACTGTAATGGTTGCAGATCACTTTTAAAGTCCACACGATCTCTGCCTGTAACAAGTCCGTCTTCGTGTATTGAACTACATTCATAAAGCCTGACTTCCGGGTGGTTGAAGTCGATGACTGGACAACTGTAGGTGCGCATGCACTGCCAGTACCACTGCCTGAAGTTGATGCTTCACTATCTTGATATTTTAGAAACAGATTAATACCAACGGATGATGAGAGAGTCTTCGCCAAATCAGCGTGTCTACTGTTTTTTCGGTGCGACTCCAGCGCTTTGACGCCCATCTTTTCAAGCTGGTAACTCTGCTTGCACAGATGGCAGTAAAACATGTGCCGATCTTTTGGATCTCGACGAACCCAGCTCCCGAACTCCTTACTTTCAATCCAAGCATATTGAAAAATGCACTTCCCCATGATACAAGTTGGATCGATGAAAGAACTACGCTATGTCGTAACGAAGACGAAGTGAAATGCCTACTCACGGAAACAAACAATGGAATATCGACAAGATGGCGACTAGTTGTCAACACGGTGACTTCCGTTGACAATTTCTGGCTGTTTTGGATGCCAGACGGATCGCTATTTTTTTAAAATAAAAGATAATTTTTTTTAGGGAGAATTTTGGCGGTAGAGGTCCTCCCTTTGATTTTTTTTTTATTTAAGGCCTTTTTAGGGGCTTGACCGGTTTTTGCGGATTTTTAAGGACATTCAGGAGCCCCTAAATGCTCCTTCGAAAATGTAGGGGGTTTTAGGGACTTTTAGGGCCGCGTGAGAACCCTGTACACAATACATTAAATATAAAAAGACTATTATAATGACTACAAAATATACATTGATTTCTTTCTATTTAACAGTATTTTAATGCAACAAGCAATCTGAAGTTGACAGAATTAGAATTACTGTACCTCTGTGTAGAACCGGACATGGCCAGAAGTGAAACCCACAACAACGCACGTCCAGTCAGGTCGCCCAGTGGAGCTCCTACATAAAAACAGACATATGCACATGATGTCAAGGTACAGTAGCTACCATTGACCACTGATAAGAAATTACAAATTTTTCAAGAAATGAAAATACCTTTTCTGGCTTGCCAGTGGTACACAGATGGTGCTGGTCACACACTCTCTGCCAAGAGAAATTCCACAATAAACCCGATTTATTTCTTTAAAAAAATGTTTAAATATTGATTTGTGTGAAACATAATGCATACATGCAGTAAAACTGACACAAACGACTTGTATAAGCCTTGTTATTGGCTGTGTATTGGTAACCAAATGACTCATTTGGACTGAAATGTTATCCCACGGGCTAGCAAGTTAAAAAAAAAAAAAAATCTGTAAAAAATAAAGAAATAATCCAAATCGTAACAATCGTAAGCATTCAAACTTGTGAACAGACACACATTTAATTTTAATAAATTATATTTAATTGAAGAGCTGCATGTTACATAATAACCAGCCCTCAAAAACCATTCAGTGCTAAACATACACGGCAGCAGATTTCCCCTTTCAGAACTTTGAATTTTCTTTTAGCATAACAACAAACTGAAAAACATGGGACATTATCAAAAATGAGAATCATCTCACCCATCTTCACTGCTGAGTATTCCAGTCCAAGACACAGCAAGGCTCATCTCTTCTCTGCCACCATCATCTGTTCGCCACTTAGCTGTAAACATTTAGCTAAATATAATTTTATTGTCTAGCAAGAGATGATTGATCTACCCATTTTTCTAGGAATTGCCAGACCAGAGTTGTAAAGATCAACATCTGTTACTCACTTTTTCCATCTGTTTTTGCTGAAATCAATAGTTTTCTCTATTTGTACAGTATTTTAACATCTATTGTCACCACGTTTATGCTGATATCAGTCACTGATGTAATCTAATTGCGGAATGCCGTGTACACACACAACATGTTCTGCATAACAGTCACCGGTGGATAAATGACACCCCTGTGTCTTCTGTTACAGCTCTGATGCAGAAATTTTAAGTAATTTCCAGTTGAAACAGCCTTGTGTGTCTGTGTTGACATCTTACCTGAGAGAAAGACAGCCTTTTGCTCACGAGCAACCACTAGCAGGTCTGAGCAGGGGGACAGGGATACGATGCAATCCTGAAGCCAGGGTTCACTAAGATCTGTGGTTTCCTCCACCTATAGTTTAATAGAGAAACAGAAACACTCTAATAGAGAAACAATAACACTCTAATAACACTGAGGATTATCTAAATAGTGACAGAATATTTTTCACTTCCTCCACCCATTTTTTTGGAACAATTGTCATCGTGAGCATCACGGGTCAGTCATCCAAGTTTACTTTAGGCAAGAAGCACAACACATCCTGGATTGGTCACCTGCCAATCACATGGCCCATTGAAACAAACTGGCATTCATAGCAGTTTGGTGTCCAAACTATGGACCAAGGAGTATTTCCGGCACCGGCCATACAGCAAAAATAACGTTTTGCACGGCCCGTAATAATCCTGGAGAAAGAAAATAATGAGACAACATGAACAGAAATGGACAGAATTTCTAGGCTCAGCTGAAGCCGAGAGGGTGTCCTGTTTGGTGGCCTCAGCATCGCAGTTCTGCTCTTTGCAGACGATGTGGTTCTGTTGGCTTCCTCAAGCCGTGATCTCCAACGCTCACTGGAGCAGTGCGCGGCTGAGTGTGAAGCGGCTGGGATGAAAATCAGCACCTCCAAATCAGAGACCATGGTCCTCAGTCGGAAAATGGTGGTGTGCCCTCTACAGGTCGAGGGATGAGCTCCTGCCCCAAGTGGAGGAGTTCAAGTATTTTGGGGTCTTGTTCACAAGTGAGGGAAGAAAGGAGCAGGAGATTGTCAGACAGATCCGTGCAGCATCTGCAGTGATTCAGACTTTGTATCGGTTCGTTGTGGTGAAGAGGGAGCCAAGTCGAAAGGCGAAGCTCTCAATTTACCAGTCGATCTACATTCCGACCCTCACCTATGGGCACGAGCTGTGGGTCGTGACTGAAAGAACAAGATCCCGGATACAAGCGGCTGAAAATAGTTTCCTCCGCAGGGTGTCCGGGCTCTGCCTTAGAGATTTGGTGAGAAGATCGGTCATCCGAGAGGGGCTCAGTGTTGAGCCGCTGCTCCTCTGCATCGAGAGGAGCCAGATGAGGTGGCTGGGGCATCTGATCTGGATGCCTGCCGGACGCCTCTCTTGTGAGCTCTTCTGAGCTTGTCCCACCGGAAGGTAACCCCGGGGATGACCCAGGACACGCTGGAGAGACTATGTCTCTCGGCTAGTCTGGGAACCCCTCGGGATCCCTCCGGAAGAGCTGGAAGAAGTGGCCAGGGAAAGGGAAGTCTTAGTATCCCTGCTGAAGCTACTTCCCCCGCAACCTGACCCGGAGAAGTGATAGAAAATGGATGGATGGATGGATGGATGGATGATGGATGGATGGATGGATGGATGGATGGATGGATGGATGGATGGATGGATGGATGGAACATGCACAGGATGAGCGTTAAAGGTGGGAACGTTGCAACTCCCCTAAAAACTACTACAGCTGCTACTAATACATTGGTTGAATATCAAGCTTTTGCACAAAGATGGAAACAAACTATTTATAACTAAAACAGAAATATCTTTATATTCATTAACACCTTGATGAATAACTTTCTGATCTGTGCGAAGGTCCAATTTGTGAACATATCTCATTAATGATGCTCAAGTCAGTGCTTTCCAAAGTATAAACTTACTACAATTTGGTTCTTCCTTTGGTCGGAATGTACAAATGTGATTCGACAGCTGCGGCGTGCTGGGGTGGCCCTATTGTAGTGTATACAGAGCAGTGGGCCACCCCAAAATCTGACGATCATTCGATCGAGCGATAGGTGGGCAGCTCAATGGGTTGGCACAGGCCAGTCCAAATTGTAGGCCCGTCCCAAGCCCAGATAAATGCACAGTTGCATCAGGAAGGGCAATCGGCTTAAAACTTTGCCAAATACATATGAGACAGCAGGTTCTTTGACATACAAATTTGAATTGAATCATTCCATAAAAAATAACAATGTACATTCCCATAATTGCAGTTCACAAAAATCTGATTGAAAAATTATGAAAAAGGACATGATAAACCGTTGGTGCCGATGCGGCTTCTTGCTCTTTGCTCTTGTCACTTTCCCATGCTGTTTCCCAGTCAGAGGTGTCCCACGATAGTTCATTTTCTGCTCCTGGGGAGGAACGTAAACAGCTAATTTCAATGTATGCCACAGACTCGCACAGCCCGTTCTTAAATATATTAACGTGTGTGTGTGGGGGGGGGGAATCCCAATTTTTGAACACATTTTCTAACTCAGAAAGTGAATAGTTTACTCATACAGGCTTTTTTCCCTTGTTATATCACCAAGCAAACACAAGTTAGCCGCGACCGTCAATACGATTATGTCGATTACCTCTTTGAGTCTTCTCGGCCTGCTCAGTTTGATCGTGAAACAAATAATCCCTCACCGTCTTGAGTTCTTGGAGACGACAAAACTCCAACAAACCGCAGGACATGTCGTCTCCGTCCTGCCTAGAACCAATTTGACAGTAAATTCGCCAGATAGCCTGTGTGCCAACAGTCTACTTGTAAAACAGCAACGTAGCCTCGCTGTTTACTTGTAACTCCGAGCTGTTGTTCTAACCTTATGATAGCCTTCGCACAATTCAAATTTTTACCATTGGAAAAATATTACCAATAATTACCAAAACATGACTACTGTTCTAAATGTGCATAATACTTGATGTGTATGATGCGGAAACAACAACTCACTAGCATAAAACTGATTTGATTCCGGGTTATGCTCCGGTGAATTCTTTCAAAGTAAAAGTAAAATGTGCTTCTCTGAAAATGTAGGAAATAAAGTACAGTGCAGGACAAAAAAAGAAAAGAAAAAAACACGACAATACAAGAAAGATTTGATTACATATTAATAGCATCCGCACAAAAACAAGTCATTCCCTGAATATTACCTTTTCTCCCCTTAGACATCTGTTAAAAGCTGTTTTATTTTTCTTTACTTGTTTTGCTGCCATAATGGTGACCCTTGGACCTGTTATAGCATATAAAAGGAGACAGTTGAATTTTATTTTCTTTGTTTCTTTACAACATGTCTAACACGTGCTTTAATCAAACGCTTTTATTTCTTCTGCTTCCTGGCCAAGTATGTAATAACACACAAAGAATTTGTTTCCGGCAGTCGGTCATTCCCTGGTACGATATTCATGCTGAGCACTGAGAAGAAGAAACATTTTACTGCTCTACTAGTTTAGAAGTTTAGAAAATTGTGTATTTACTTATTTTTTATTATATTGTGACACTAGATGCTCACAGTGGCACGACTGGTTGGAGTCGTCACCCTCACGGTTCTGAGGACCGGGATTCAAATCCCAG
Source organism: Syngnathoides biaculeatus (assembly GCF_019802595.1). NCBI lineage: Eukaryota > Metazoa > Chordata > Actinopteri > Syngnathiformes > Syngnathidae > Syngnathoides > Syngnathoides biaculeatus. Next base: position 8,726,597 of record NC_084654.1, on the reverse strand, counting down.
CCCAGCCTTCGTCAAGTTTGCATGTTCTCCGCGTGCCTGCGTAAGTTTTCTCCGGGGACTCCGGTTTCCTCCCACATCCCAAAAACACGCATTAACTGGTGACTCAAATTGCCCGAAGGTGTTATTGCGAGTTAGAATGGCTGTTTGTCTCTTTGTGACCTGTAATTTGCTGGCAACCGGTTCAGGGTGTACCTCGATTTCTGTGATACCTGGGATAGGCTGGAGCACTCCTGCAACCCTTGTGAGGATAAGTGACTCCGATAATGGATGGATGCATGACATTTCACCCTGCCTTCCGCCCGAAGTCAATTGATAGAAGAGCCAGCACACCCGTACCCTAGTGGGGATAAGATGTTCAGAAAATGCATAGATGGATTAAGGGATAGGCTCCAGCACTCCCACAACAATTCTGAGGATAAGCGGCTCCGATAAAGGATGGATAAATCAACGGTCTTGGCCAAAGTGTTCTTGCATGGTCAAAAGGTCAAAGAAATACTTGCCTCTTGTGAATGTAATGATCACCATAGACAGCTGCTTGTCTCATTGTTCGAAACTGTGTCTTTCTTTCTTTTTTTCATCCGTACACTTTAAAGAGCAGCAGGCGTCTTACCAGAGTACTTCCTGCATCTTCAGTAACAAATGCATATCTGCCCACAAACAAAAAAACACAAGCGCAAAGTACAGGGTGTCTACATACAAATAAAGACATACAAAATTCTCCTCTAGGAGTGCCCAAACGTTTCCGGCCCGGAAAGGTAGACACAGAAACTCGGGAAGTAATTGGGTGCCAGAAAGGTCCTTGGGTCCGTTTCAGTTATATTTCCCCATCCTGGTCTGTTGTATACGGAGCTGTTGCATCTGCTGATTTACAAGCCACAGAAGCAACTCCTCATCTGGTTCCCCTTCTTCCCTTGTTGACAAGCAAGCAAATTAATTGGCATCATTGTGTCCCCGGGTAGATGTGGCTTTGAATTAATCTAAGGATCTTGTACGCGTTCGTCACTGCTGAGCTTGAAAAACTTTGAGGTTTTTGAGGTTTGCTTTGTTCTCTTCGTTTTCAACCTCAATTGCTACTAAAGGAAATTGTTCTACGTGCAATGACATGTAATGTCACATGTAATCGCATGCATAAAAGAAATTCTTCACTCGGTATGTATTAAACTTAGTTTAGAAAGTACATTTTACAAATGGTAATATTGGGGAACTGCAGTGACATGTTACCTAACCACCGGAAAGGACTGTAGGGATTAATCTTTTCACTTGTACACTCTACTCCTGTGAAACACAAACTTTGGAGAAAGTACTGTGGTGTGAAAACCCAGGTCTGGTTTAAATACTCCTTGTGTTTTGGATATAAGAAAAAATGCAAAGTATTTCTGTGAGTGGTCTATTAGGGGTTAAGAATTACACAAGGTTAGCGTTCCTGAGCTATTGTGGGCCTTTAAAATTTATGAAGAGCTGTGGGAAACTTAAAATGTGACCCATCCATCTATTTTCAACTGCACTGGTGAATAAGTTCACAGGTGAGCCGGAGCCTATCCCAGCTCACATCTGGGACTGGTCACCAGTCAGTGGCAGTCATATCTTCACCTTTGGTCAATGAAGTGTCCACAAGTTAAGTTGACATGCCTTTTTTGGGGAAAATAAAACCTCTTAACTGTTTGGCAGATGTGCCAACCGCTATGTTTAAGGGCTGCCATGTTATATAAGTCATCCATTTTCTGAGCAGTTTATCCTCACAAGGGTCGTGGGAGTGCTGGAGCCTATTTCAGCTATCTTCGGCATGGAGGCAGGGTACACACTGAACTGGTTGCCAGCAAATCACAGGGCACATAGAAACAAACAACCATCCACATTCACAATCAAACCTAAAGGGAATTTAGAGTCTCCAATCAATGCATGTTTTTTGGAATGCCTGCATGGGTTTTCTCCAGGTAGTCTAGTTTCCTCTCACATTCCCATTGTTGCGTCAGGAAGTGCATCTGGCTTAAAACTTTGTCAAAGAAATATGAGCACTCATCTAAAGAATCCAATACCGGGTCTGTCACGGTCTTGCCGATCCAGCCCTGGCTGGGCGGGTCCCAGCACACTGGCGCTGATTAGGAGCCGCACACCTGCGCCTCATCCTCGCTGATTCACCCCGGTATTTATAGGACCCAGGGGAGGTCTGATCTTCGCCAGATCGTCGCAACTCATGCCTCGTTCCTGCAGTCCCGTATCTCTGATCGTAAACGCTTGTGTACTGACCTCCGCCTGTTCTCCGACCGACCCCGAAAGGCTGACGCCTTTGACACTCTTGCCATCTTTGATCGCCAGTTCCATCCTTCTCCTTCGACTGTCGCCCGGAACCCTGTCGCCACCGCGACGTAGGTGTGACACGACAGTGAATCTGTTGCCAGCCGCGACGTGGCCTCGGTACGGGAAGGGGTCCATGGATGCCGTGACGTGAGAATCGGTCAGCAGCGCGTCTGGCGGATCTGTCTCCACTGCCTCGTGAGCTCGGCTCGGTAGCGGATCAGTGGCCACCGCAGTGTGAGCTTGCAGTGAATCCGTTAAAACCGCGACGTGGGCGTGGCGAGGTGCCGGATCTGTTCCCACTGCAACGTGAGCTTGGCTCGGTAGTGGATCAGTGGCAACCGCAGTGTGAGCTTGCAGGGAGTTTGTAGCATTTGCGACGTGGGAATGATGCGGCGGTGGATCCGTTGCCACAGCGACATGAACTTTGCTCGGTAGCGGGTCCGTTGCTACTGCGATGTGAGCGTGACTTGTCCGGGAGTCCGTTGCCACCGCAGCATGGGCGTGAGTCACCAGCGAGTCTGTTGCTACCGCGACGTGGGCGTAGCTCGGCTGATTCTCTAATCCCCGCCAAACCTGCGCCGTGAGGACCGCCAGTTCGGGGCTCTGCCGCTCTATCTCCGCCAGCATTTTGCGGTAGAACACATCGTGATTTGGTGACCCCTCCTCTCTCTGGGCTCGAAGCTTCGCCACCAGCTGCGGGTCTGCTGGTTTGACCGTTGCCGGTGAGGAGTGGGTGGACGAGGACGGTGTCTTTGATGCCGCGCAGCGGGAGGCACAAGGAAGCGCCTGGCCTGGGCGTCTCCTCTGGCCGCCACGCGGAGGACCCGGGTAGTAGCCAACCGGGTTCCCACAAACAGATTGGAGGACTTAGACCTACCGGGCGAAGACACTCGGGAGCTGGAAACACGGGGAGGAGAAACAAACTGACTGGGCTTAAAGATAGGGAGAGAAAATTCATAGTCAAAATCTGAATCGTAGTCAGGCAGCCGGTCATATAAATCAAAATCCTCCTCATAGTCCGAAAAATCGGAGTCCAAAAGAACATGAGGTGCCGAGCGGGTTGTGGTCGGGAGGTACTCATGGCACGCAGGCGGTGCGTGTGACATGGAAGAAGGGGACAACATCGTGGAACCTACCCAGATAGGACAGGCTTGGTCCTTCGGCAGTCGGTTTATCTCACATCAGTCCCGGCCCAGGTCTTTCCTGCTGGATCCTTCGTTGGCCAGATCGTTCTGTCATGACCCATTGAGACGGAGGAGGACCCAAATGCAGGACTCCGGCGACGCAGAGTCAGTTTGGGAAAAGTGTTTATTCAATACAAGGTCGGGGATCAGGCAGACTGTCAAGTGCAGCAGCGGTAGTCAGGACGTCGGGCGTAGAGAGCAGGTCCACGGGCAGGCAGGGGTCGGTACACGGGAGATCGATCAAAGATGGCAGGAGTGTTAAAGGCATCAGGCGTATGGGGTCGGTCGAAGAACAGGCGGAGGTCGGTACACAAGGGTTTATGATCAGAGATACGGGAGTGCAGGAATGGGGCATGAGTTGCGACAATCTGGCGAAGACTAGTCGTCCCCTGGGTCCTATAAATACTGGGGTGAATCAGCGAGGATGAGGCGCAGGTGTGCTGGGACCCCCCCAGCCAGGGTTGGATGTGGCCTGGGTTTACAATGTCCGTCCCTGGCACTGTTGATCTCCCGGGCACTTCTGTAAATTCATCTTCTGTGGGCTGAAGATGAAGGAGAGGTGGAAAGCGGGTTCTTTGTCAGAAAGAAAAGAAAAAAGCACAGACCTTACAACTGAGTGTTGGGACTTTGAATGTTGGGACTATGACAGGAGAAGCTCAGGAGTTGGTTGACGTGATGATGAGGAGAAAATTGAATATATTTTGCATCCAAGAGAGAAGGTTGAAAGGCAGTAAGGGTAGAAGTTTAGGGGCAGGGTTTTAATTATTTTATTATGGTGTAAATGGAAAGAGAAAAGGAGTAGGGGTTATTTTAAAGGAAGTGTTCGCTAAGAATGTCTTGGAGGTGTAAAAAGTATCAGATCGAGTGATGAGGCTGAAACCTGGAATTGAGGGTGTTGCTTATAATGTGATTAGATTAGCGACTATGTCCCACAAGTAGGATGTGACCTTGAGTTGAAGGAGAAATTCTGGAAGGAACTACATGAAACAGTTCTGAGCATCCCAGACACAAAGAAAGTTGTGATTGGTGCAGACTGTGAAAGACATGTAGGTGAATGAAGCAGGTGTAATGAAGGTTAAGGTATAGGTACAGTAAGTACAGCATCCACAAAAGGCACTTTAAGGGACAGATGTTGGTAGACTTTGCAAAAAGGATGGAAATTAATGTAGTGCTCACTTTTTTTCCCCCAGAAGAAGCAGGACCATAAGGTTACTTACAAGAGCAGAGGTAGAAGTATGCAGGTGGATTACATTTTGTGCAGACGATGTAATCTGAAGGAGGTTACTGACTGTAAGGTAGTGGGAGAGGAGAGTGTAGGTCGACAGCATAGGATTGTGGTGTGTATGATGACTCTGGTGGTGGGTAGGAAGATTAAGAAGATAGAGGAGAGAACCATGTGGTGGAACCTGAGAAAGTAGAAGTGTTGTGTGGCCTTTCAGAAAGAAGTGAGACAGGCTTTCCGTAGACAGGAGGAGATCCCAGAAGACTGGACTAATACAACTCAGAAGATCAGGGAGTACTTGTTGTATCTTCTGGTAGGAAAGGGAAGAAGAAGACTTGGTGGTGAAACATCAAAGTAAAGGGAGTCACACAAGGAAAGAAGTTAGAGAAGAAGAAGTGGTACATTGACTGGAGAAAGGAATACATTGAGATGCAATGCAAGCCAAAGGTAGAGGTGGCATATGGTAAACAAGAGGCATATGAGGACATGTAGACTAGATTGGACACCAAAGAAGGAGAAAAATATCTCTACAGGTTGGCCAGAAGGACAGAGATGGGAAGGATGTGCAGCAGGTTAGGGTGATTAAAGGGCTACTGACACATGAAGCGTGATTTTTAGTCTGTCCATCCATCTATCCATCCATACATTTTCTTTGCCGAGAGCTTCGTGGGTTCCAAATGACAGGTAGTTGTGTATAAAGCTATTAAAAAAATAATAGTTTGGGGGGGACGACATAATCGTTCCTTCAGCGAGCTACGACAACGTTCGCGGCCAGGCCGCGTTGGCTCATCGCGGCCAGGCCACGGTGGCTCATTGCGGCTGAGTACGCTAAATACTGTCGGGGAGTGTGCTGTTAGTTAGAAGTGATCCGCATATCATCTAAATATGGCTCAAAACGATAGGGTAATATTGCCCCGGTCACTTTACTCGATTGTGAGATGTTCTCTTCTTCGAAAAGAGCTTCCATGTCAGAAGGGGCATCTGAAAAATCTGGAAAAACTTTGTTCGTCTCCCACAGCAGGTGGCACAGTGTCTTCTCAATGGCGAAAGTACCAGTGAGACAGCTGTAAATTCTGTAGCTGGCAATATGGCTACCACTTGGATGTCGAGTGAGACTTCCGCAATTTTGTGCATGAATGACACAGTCTCTGCTCATATTTGTTTTTTCGTATCGACTCTTCTTCTTTTCCTTTCGGCTTGTCCCGTTAGAGGTCACCACAGCGTGTCATCTTAGATGAATGCCTACTTGTTTGACACAGTTTTATGCCAGATGCAATATATAATTTTCATAACAATATCTACTTTACAATGTATATAGGGATGTCAATGGTACTTTAAGGATAGTGATAGAAACATGTTGACTGGTGCCAGTGGTGTGCTGCATAGAAAGAATACTTCGAGAAGCTGATGAATGAAGAAAATGAGAGAAATTAGGTAGAGTAGAAAAGGTAAGAGTGGTGTTCGGGGAAGTGGCAATTATAAGTGACGTTAGAAAGGCACTCAAGAGAATTTAAAATGGAAAGACAGTTGGCACTGATGAAATACCTGTGCACGGTTAGGCATGGCGGCACGTTGGATCAGCTGGTAAACTGTTGGCCTCAGAGTTCTGACTTTGTGGAGTTTGCATGTTCTCCCCGTGTCTGCGTGGGTTTTCTTCGGGCACTCCGGTTTTGTCCCACATCCCAAAAACATGCAACATTAATTGGACACTCTCAATTGCCCCGAGGTGTGAATGTGAGTGCGGCTGTTTGTCTCTATGTGCCCTGCGATTGGCTGGCAACCAGTTCAGGGTGTATCCTGCCTCTTGCCCGTTCACAGCTGGGATGGGCACCAGCACTCTCATGACTCTTGTGAGGATAAGCAGGTAAGAAGATTGATGGATGGATGGTATGGAGAAGTGGCTGTGGAGTTTTTGATCAACTTGTTCAATAGAATACTATTGGGTGAGAAGATCCCTGAAAAATGGCAGAAAAGTGTGCCAGTTGCCATTTTTAGGAGCAAAGGCAATGTGCACAGCTGCAGAAACTATAGAGGAATAAAGTTGATGAGCCATACAATGAAGCTATGGGAAAGAGTAGTGGAGGCTAGACTAATGACATGAGTCAGCATTTGCAAGCAAAGGTATGGTTTCATGACTAGAAAGAGCACCACAGATGCATTATTTGCTTTGAAGATGCTAATGGAAAAGTACAGAGAAGGTTAGATGGAGCTACATTGTGTATTTGTGCATCGAGAAAAGCCCGTGACAAATTATCAAGAGAGGAACTGTGGTACTGCATGTGTAAGTCTATTGTGGCAGAGAAGTGCATTCGAATAGTACAGGAGACGAATCCGGTTTCCTCCTCTTTTTTTGTCTTCAACCCACAGTAGCTGAATATCCACCAACACCCTGCAGGTTAGCGGTGTCGGGGCGGGCGTTGTTAACCAGGGGCATAGCTGATCCTGTATGGGATTCTTTAGATGAATGCTCATATTTGTTTGGCACAGTTTGACGCCGAATGCTCTTCCTGACGCAACCCACTGCATTTATTCAGTTTTGGGAGAGGCCTACAGATTGCATTAGCTTGTGTCCCCATAGGAGGGCATCTTTGTGTCTGTGACTCTCCCTCATAAAAATTAAAAAAAAAATGCTGATGGATATTATATCAGGTTTTTAAACCTAAGGTTTTTGCAAAATTTATTGTGCTCCCACAACTCCCATTTTTGCACAACCATGACAAACCGCGTCTTAGTTGTTTGGAATTGACACGAGACCCCTCCTTATGGGCGACCATAATAGGATTACACAGAGTCCGACTCACATTTTGGCTATGTTCACAGTGCAGGTTTATTCAGATTTTTTGGCCAACTGTGACACAGATTGCTTTCATGTCAAAGTAAGCAGTACAATTTAGATTTTTTTTTTTCTCGACCAGGCCTCTTCGATATTTAAATATAGTGTAAATTGGATATTTATACAACATGAGTCCATCATCTGAATTTTGTATTGTCAAAATGCTACAAACATCACAATTGTTTGAGAAAACAGTCACCCCGCAGAATGCAGAAGCAAATGGGGTAAAGAAGAGGCTGAAGTACTGATAAATAAAAGAAAATGTTGACTTCAGTAGCATAAAATTCTTGGAATGCCCACACGTCGGTCATGACGAGACATTTACTTCTGTAAACACCCCCTTGCAATTGTGCACATGCGCAATGTGGCGTCTGGTTTTGTCTGCGTCCGTGCGTCTAACATTACAGAATTGTGACCTCCATAACTGAAAAAAAAATCTTTGAATTGGGGATCAATGGCCTGCAATGTGAACCTTGTGTGACTGACTGAGCTGCTAAAGCGTTACACACTTACTCAAGTGGAAGGAAATGTAGTTTCCACCAAGAGCATATTATTTACAAAATTTCACAATATAATTTGCTTTCTACATGTTCCTGTAAATGAGAGATGTAGACCACTCCACCCTAATTATTAATGATAACTAAAATATTGTACATTAGTGCTTGAATGACTGAAGTCTTGGTGTTTGGTTGTGAGAATTGATTTTAAAGCATAAAGATCTGATTGGGGAGTTCTCAATATTCCATTGTACTGAATAATACTTTGGTTGTACAAGAGTTTATCACTTGAGGAAAATGAAAAAAGGCACACTTTATTAATTGTTTCCTGATGGCATATCCTCATCTGATAATCTCGTGTTCTGAAAAAATTCCAGGCATAGAGGCTTATCACTGGTTACATTGTTGTGAAATTCGTGTCGTTTAAAACATTGTGAAACACAAAAATCAAGTGCAATACTTGGCGGTATGGTGGAGCAGCTGTAGAGCGTTGGGCTCACAGTTCTGAGGACCGGGTTTCAAATCCCAGCCCCGCCTGTGTGGAGTTTGCATGTTCTCCCCGTGCCTGCGTGGGTTATCTCCAGGCACTCTGGTTTTCTCCCACATCCCAAAAACTTGCAACATTAATTGGAGACTCTAAATTGCCCCTAGGTGTGATTGTGAGTGTGACTGTTATCTATCTCCATGTTCCTTGTGATTGGCTGGCAACCAGTTCAGGGTGTACCCTGTCTCCTGCTTGATGACAGCTGGGATAGGCTCCAGCACTTCAACAACCATCATGAGGATAAGAAGCTCAGAAAATGGATGGATGGAATAACAATACTTGTTATTATTAAACTTTATATTCTTGATAAATGACCATAAGGAGAAAACATTGAACCAAATGGACAATACCGTGTCTGAATCGTCCCATCTGCCCCCCTACTTTCCACAGGGAGTGGCAGGGCACACCCTCAATAGGTTGCCCATTATTTGCAGAGCACATATGGAAAAACAACCATTCACAATTGCATTAACCCAAATGGATAATTTGGATTCTTTAAATTAACGTAAGCAGCATCTTTTGGGGATGTGCAGAGAAACTGAAGTCAAATTGAGAACCCATTGACTGTGTGGTACATGCAATAACCACTTATTACCATGCTGCTCCTGAAAACTCAGTTTGATTAGAATTACAGAGAGCCACTAAAACAAAGCAGACCAAAAATTACAATTATTTAGAAAATGAAGATGTTTTTGTTTCGTTGCATTAAAGCCAGACTTTAAGGGCACATTCTTAAAACACATTGAGCCTCAGTTTATGTCACATCTTCTTGTTTTCCCATTTTTTCATGATGCCCTGTTTATGTCCATTCATAACAAATATTTCAGTATACAAATATTCTTGGGACATGTTTCACTGAGCGCAAACTACGTTAGTTATTCCTAAAAAGATTTCCTAGAATTTCTTTAATAACATTAATTTAAAAAAAAAAAAATTCTTGTGTTGTACAGGTTATACATTGACAAGAAAGAAAAACAGCAATCAGAATCTTTGACGGTGCAAGATGTAGAGTCTTCTTCATTTAGAGCAGTTAAGGCCAACATTCTAACCAATTGATCCACTGTGCCGCCCATCAGCAACATATGGTATTAAAAAACAGAACTATGAACTCATTCCTTTTGGAACAGTAGACTTAGTACAAAATTTGTACAGATTTTCACCCAGCTGTTAGGTAAACCCCAAGTGTTGAAAACTTTAATTCATGATTGTTGTATCAGACAGGAAATGTTGAATTGAACTTTGAACATTTTCTGAGCCGCTTATCCTCAAGAGGGTCGTGGGAGTGCTGGAGCCTATCCCTGCTGTCAATAAGCAAGAGGCAGGGTACATTTTGAACTGGTTGCCAGCCAATCGCAGGGTAAATAGAGACAAAGGCAGGCAGTTTTGAGTCTCCAATCAATGCATGTCTTAGAGAGGAAAGTGGAGTGCCCAGAGAAAACCCACGCAGGCACAGGGAGAACATGCACACTCCACACAGGCAGGGACCAGGATTGAACCCTGGTCCTCAGAACTGAGGCCAACACTTTACAGCTGCTCCATCGTGCCGCCAACTTTAACTAGTGTAAAAAGAAAATAACTTTTTCAACACTGCATGGACATACATCCAAGCACACGCATGCACACACGCACACGCACACACGTGCACCACACTGTGGGGGAAACTCATTTTGTCCGCTTTTATCCAGGCTCTTGTTTTCTGGCCCACAACCCACAGCTCGTGACAGTAGGAATTTAGGTCGATTGGTAAATTGAGAGCTTCAACTTTCGGTTTAGGTCCTTCTTCACGACAATGGAGCAATACAAAGTCAGCATCACTGCAGACGCTGCTTCAATCTGCCTATCAATCTCCCATTCCATTCTTCCCTCACTCATGAACAAGATCCCAAGATACTTGGTCTCAGCAATGGTGCCAAGTGCTTTGGACAATCCATGATCAGCACAGTCCAATAACAGAACTCCCCTGGGGTTCTGATTGGGTGGATCTCTTCTTCCCAATCATGCCCTTCCAGGTGTCACTGTCCTTGCCCAAGTAAGCATTGAAGTCTCCCAGGACAAGGGAGGGTACTCTGAACTGGTCTTTAGTGAATAGGCAGAAACAACAGTCATGACCCTTCCCCGACCTGAAATCGGAAGGAGGACAAGGTTTGACTCCAGCTCATCCACTATCCTAATGAGATGTACATACTGTAAATATGCTTAACTAAGTCACTGATATTATAGTGGCTTGCCTGCTGGTGAAGGTTCAGTTCCCACCAAGTGACAGTGTGAATGTGTGTGGAAAATGGGTTGCCCCTATTTGCCCTGTTCTTGACTGGCAACTGATCCAGTTTAGTCCCTCCTTTTCCTTGAGTCTTCTGGAATAGGTTCCAGCTTTGCACAACCCAAAATAGTGGAAGTGATATATGGATAGGCATGGTGGGTCAGCTGTAGAACATTGGCTTCAGAGTTCTGAGGACCCGGGTTCAATCCCAGCCCTCCCTGAATTGAGTTTGCATGTTCTCCCTGTGCCTGCGTGGGTTTCCTCTCATATTACAAAAAACATGCAACATTAATTGCCCCTAGGTGTGACTGAGTGCGGCTGTTTGTCTCTACGTGCCCTGCGATTGGCTGGCAACTAGTTCAGGGTGTACCCTGCCTTCTGCCCATTGACAACTGGGATAGGCTCCAGCACTCCTGCAAACCTTGTGAGGATAAGCAGCTAAGAAAATGGATGGAAGGATATATGTATATCAGTATTTATCCCCATGTTTATAAGAGCAAGAATATTCAAATGAACACAAACCATTATAGCTAAAGCAAAAAAAGCTTCACACATTACTGAATACAGACACTGCATCGTTTTATTTTTTCCAATCCTCTTCAGTCTATGTATTACTGGCATCAGGGCAAAACCACACAGTATGTCCAAATTTGGTCAATTTCATGTTTTTCCACAAAGCATTACTATTGACGATGCAATACTAGTGGTTTTTCCCCCCTGAAAAGTGAAGGTTATGGAGATGAAAGATTCCACCTGACACCAGCAATATCTATGTGCCAATAAAAAGGACACCCTGTGGTTAGACCAACATCCAGCTCTACTTCATTCACAGTAATTATGTACTGTATGCATGAAAGGGTGACAATGAGGTGAACTATAAATCTGTTAGGATAAAAAGTCAGCACAGTCAAGTCATTGTGAGTCATCTTGCCTCCTGAAAGGAATCCACTGCAAAAGTACATGAAAGAGACAGGACTATCTTAACAGTCCTTAGATAAATGTGAACTCTTTCAGACCAAAAATGTTCATATTAGTAGATTTTATATGAGGACCAAAATGAAAGTCATGTTTCAATCAATCTTTGTTTATTTTACAAGAAATATACAGTTTGGTTTGGAATTCATATACAAACAATAATTTAATCATAAAAAAAAAGGTCAACTGACATATAAACAGAGTTTTTACACAATGGAGCAACATTAAGAAGACAATGAAAGGACAATGGGTTTTACCAGTCAAAAGTAAATAATCTTGGGACATGTTTGACAAGTACCAGGACTGCTTAACAATGGTGCACCAAAGGTATCCACCATAATGACAGTGACAGAAATTCACAGAAAATGTGACCAAATATCTAAAATTGTGGGAGCCAAAAGTAGAAACATACTGTATGAAAACACCCAGTGTGAAATGTTATACAATTTCAGCATTGTACTTTTTCACCCAACTGCTTTGCAGTAGATTTAAGGCAGTCCAAGTCAGGTTATCCATGTGGCACAAAACTTTTTATTACCCAAACATTTACAATCTAGTAACTTCAAATGACTCAGACTTCAAAATTCACAAGAGCCCTGTGTGACACTGCAATCGCTGGCATTTAGCCATTAGAAGTAACAAGTTTTCGTGCTCAAGTGCATGTGCAAAAGGCAGGAGGTGAGCAGATAAAGGTATCCGAAAAGACTTTTTGACACAGATACAGAGAGACACAAAAACACACGTCATAGGAGAATCGATACGCGGCGTGTTAACCTAGCTGGCTGTCATTTGCAGTACTACAGTCATTTGTGTCAGTGCAAGCCCCCTAAAGCAAACAAGTAGCAAGGCCATGTCCTCAGCTGAGGTGCTTGCACCTGCCGATCAGATAATATTTACTTGACATACAATGCTGTGTAGGAAGTGCGGTGGAAAAAAAAAAAAAAAAAACTTTTCCATCATCTTTCCACATCAGATGGCCACGACATTCATATGCAGCAAAATACAATAATGTAGTAGGTATTTAATGAAAACAATTGAAATATATTCTGAGGTGATTTCATAAATTTGCAAGGAGTCCTTGTTTATATCATTTTTGGTGGTCACTTTGCGTAGGGAATTTACAGAAACTAGCTATCATCTTTAGCTTGCAAAGGTTTTTTTTCCCTTCACAAGTTTACCTTTGATTTACAGTATGCCTCTCTCACTCATTGATGGACCTTTGACAACATATATTCCGTACAGTCAAAAAAAAAAAAAAAAAAAAAAATCAACAAGACAGAGTGAAAAAGAAGGGAAAGGCTCAGGTTAAGAAAAAACATTGCATTGAAATTAACTTTCCTCTGTGCCATTTGATGCATTGTGCAAGAGACAGAAAAAAAAACCCACGTAGCTACACTACTACTATGCCCATCATTTTAAATAATTTAAAAACACCAATATGGCGTATGTGGGAACAAATATGTTCAAACATATACATAATTTAATACGAGAATGTGTAGAACAGATGTACAAGGAAAAACAATTTGTACACATCTTAGATAACCAATACCAGATAAATCTTTACTGTACATTTACAAAAGACACCTTGAACTGATGAAGTCTCGAGTCAATATTGATTAAAGATGTAAAATTTGTTCATATCCAAAACGACACAGATTTTATTTTATTAGAAGAAAAGAACATTTTGTTGAAGGAAAAGCATATTCATTTGGCTTGGTAGTTTATCTGTTTTGCCAGACCCAACAGTGCAATGGGGTGTCTTTTCAGTTCACATTAGAACACCTTCAAAAGCATCAACATTCACAACAAAGGCAGTGCTGATTGTTTGCACAGGAACTAAGGTTCCGTATTGTCTTCCTTTGCATATTCCTCCACAAGAGTTTCATAAGAGTGGCTGTGTTCTGAAACATCACTTGTAAAAACAGAGCCACCCGACTCAGAACTCTGCTCCTCCCTGGAGACTGTTTCAATATTTTCATCACATGTAGTTATTGATAGTTTCGCTTTGGAATCATCATCCTCTTCCTCCTCCTCCAGATTATTGCCAAAAAAGTTTTCCTCATCAATGAAAGTAATATTTGCATTTTGGAATGTAAGAGAATGGTATTCTTTAGAATCCCATGCCCTCCGACCAGTTCTCCCACAATCTCCCTGAGAGCCACTCTCCTGTTCCACATCTTTGTCAAGTTGGTTTTCATATATTTGGTCCTGGTCAAGTTCAACTTCCCTATCACCTTGATCCTCTGTTAGCAGCAAACCATTGTCAGAGCCCAGGAGGTAATTTTTGGACTTGGAAAAGGCAACAGTGACACGGTCACTAAAACTGTATCTTCTCTTTTGTCGTGGTGAACGGTCTAAACTAAGGATGGTATGGCCATTAAACATGGGAGCATCACTGGAGCTCTTGGATCGAGGCATGTCTTTGGTTTTGTTAATGGTGTTTCCTTTGCTGGCATTGAGTCTTTGGTCACTCTTAGTGCCAATCTGCTTGATCAAGTCATTGTAGCCTTCCTGTTTCTTGGACAGGAAGCTAAAGATGTTGACATCATTGGGAGTGGGACGAAGACGAAGTGCAGCTTTGTGAGACTCTTTATAGTGCCGCAGTTCATCAAGGGAAAGTTTGCGTAGCTTGCGCCTTTTCTTTAGCGCTTTGTGAGCCTCAATTACCATTCGCACTTTCCAGTTGAAGAACAACGAAAGCCAAGCCAACCCTAGATAAATCCAAACCTCCACAAAGTAGCGGTACAGAGTAGGGTAGTCTTTTTTGGGTTCCACACCTGAAAGGAAAGGAAAAAAAATATAGGTTTAGTCAACAACAAGCTATTGCATATAACAAATACTGTAATAAATACTAATAAAAACTGTTTATGTGGGAAATGCAGCTCTATGCAGATAACTGTTAATTGACAAATTAAGTACAAGAAACAAGAATGTAAATGTTTTGTATGTAAAGGATTTTTCTGATGAATGGATAATTACAAGTAAATTACGTTCCTCAGCTTGTAATGATACTAACCATGTCAAGTGGCAAAGGTTACAAAGCTACCAATGCAAGACATTGAGGATAAGCATAATTAAGAGTTTTGACTTTGACCAGAATCTATCCATCCATTTTCCATAACGCTTTTCCTCACTAGGGTCGGGGACATGCTGGTGGCTGTCTCAACTGACTGGTTGAGAGGTGGGGTACACCCGCTACTGGTTGCCAGCCAATTCCAGGGCACACCTTGACAATTATTCACACTCACATTCATACCTACAGAGATTTTAGAGTTTTCAAATAACCATGCATGTTTTTGAAATGCAGGAGGAAAACGGAGTACTCTGGAGTAAAGCCACGCAGACAAGCGGGAGACATGCAAACTTGACACAGGTGAGGCTGGATTTGAACCCAGGTCCTTCGAACTGAGGCAAAACTCAGATACGTATATTTCCAATTTTCTGGCTACTGTAATAAGTTACGTTTTCCCCCAAACATACCTGCTACCAAGTCGCCAAATCCAATTGTAGTCAAAGTGACAAATGAGAAGTACAAGCCTTCAACATATGTCCAACCCTCCTGGGACATAAACACAAAAGGTGGAAGGACTAAATGGATCAGCAGCCCCCAGAGAAGAAAAATAGCTGTACAGGTAAACTGAGCTTTCCTCTGCAATAGAAAAAAAAGCATCTGTTCAGGTTGTGGTTTCAGTCTTTCACCTTGACATAATACAACAAATATCAAGTTACCAGTGAAAATCCTTTCTTAGTTAGATATTGACCAAAGTGCTTGGCTCGTCCACCAAAGAACTTCCCAAGTTCGCTGATCCAGGTAAGACACAATGGCACACCAAATAGCCCATAGAAGATGCAAAACACTCGGCCGGCTGATGTTTTGGGAGCAATGTTTCCATACCCTTAAAAATGAACAGTAAAAAACAAGCTTTAATTAAATACCAGAAACCACTGAACTGAATTTACAAAGAAAACTTGTGTTCTAAGGACATCAAAATTATTTTCTCCAACAATTCTACAAAACCAGTAAAAATAAATTACCTATCGTAGTTATGACTGTGGCAGCAAAAATGACAGCATTTGGCCAGTTCCAGTTGTTGAAAGTCTTGCTGCCAGTTATAGTGACTCCTTGGCCAGCAGCATCGGAAACTATCTAGAGACAAACATGGCGAAAAGTGAGTGAGGTAATTCCAGTCATATGGTCCAAGTGAATTATGAAGGAAAATCTCAATGGAAATATATTGAGCAATTTGTTACATTGAAAACTATGACTTTTGTGTGATCTTGTATTTTCACTGCTGCATACCTTTACAAAAAAACAGGTGTAGCTGAGTTACTACAGATATACCTCTATTAAAAAGGTGTTCCTAAATATTTTTCCAGACTTTAAAAAATGTTAATAATTTGTGAATAGGTGTGTATAATTGTGATTCTTTATCTGCAAGTATGTCATCAAATCATGTCACGATTATAGGCTGGGGACCAGTTTAGTTCACCTGAAGATAGCTGGGAGAGGCTGGAACCAAAGTGAATTAAACGGTAAGGAAAATGAATGAATGAATGAATAAGGGATCCTTAGCCAGCCAGTCTTTATATTTGGAATTTATAAGCAATAATCAGATATTTTAATCCATCCTCTGTGAGTTATGTCAATGATTAGGGATGGGCAAGTAACGATACCAGGTTTTGGGCTCATACCAGCCTTTTTTCAAGGTATTAGGTATTTGTGAAGGCTGACAATACTACCCACCGATATTTCAGTCAAAAAAAAAAAAAAAAAAAATAGAGTAAGTCCCCCTGGCCGAGAGCAACACACTGCGCTGGTTTGACACAGAGAATCATCACGTGAGTCAGAATAAAAAAAGTCAGTTTGTTCACAATTATCTGTTATTGTGTTAATTGAGATTTATTTATGTATTAAAAGTACTAATGGTATTGCTACTTGGTATCGACAGTGAGTACTCAAGAGGGAATACTTGCACTGGTATGGGTTTCAATAATAGTTGTATCAATCATTAAAAAGAAAAAAAGATTATAAATGTTAGGATTATACGATAATACTCAACATTCATTACTAATAATTGTACACCTTGGTAACTTGACAAGTAAAATAATTGACACTACCAATTCACAATTTCACATATAGTCAAAATATAAAACTTGCCTAAAACAATTCATTTTCTCTCATACCACATGAGGGGATGACAATGAAAAGTGATTGCAATCCCATATCTTTCTGGGGAATGTAAATGGTGACTCCAGCAAAATATTTAACAATGTTAAATGTCTACTAAATACATGATAAAATATTTGTTTCAGTGCGCAAGAAGAGGAAAGACTTGTGACAGACCTCTTACGGGTGGTTCAAGAAGAACAATTGTCTTCATCGTCAAGAACATGCAGGCATGCATGCCTATGAAACGCGTTCTCTGAATTTTACCCATCACAGTGAACAAACAATGGAACACACTGGACCAGGAGGCAGCTGAAATACCTGGGGAGCACTTTGGCATATTAGTGTCTTGCTCAAGGACACTAAAGATGTGAAGCCCAAGGATGGTCCAGTTGGGGTCTTGAAACTTGGTCCCCCCATTGTGGCATATTAACCATTGGGCCACAGCTGCCATGGAGTTGCCCATGACAACATACCTGCTCACAATGCCCTGGGCATTTGAAAGTTCCTGGCCAAGAAGAACCATGTACTACTGGAGCAACCAAGACTTGGCTCTGTGCGATTTCCCACCCTCCCCCTTTCCAAAGCTTAAGGGGGGTCATTAAGAGAACCCATGTTAAAGAAATGGATGACACCAAAATGTCAATGATGAAGGAAATACAGAGGAACACTGAATAATTCCTCCAGGATTGCACAAAGGTCTGGCAAAGTGCATTACACTCCAGGGAGATACTTCCATGTGTCTGTTATCTGAGCTGCTCATCTTCACAAGGGTTGTGGGAGTGCTGGACCCTATCCCAGCTAGCT
This sequence comes from Syngnathoides biaculeatus, assembly GCF_019802595.1. Classification (NCBI taxonomy): domain Eukaryota; kingdom Metazoa; phylum Chordata; class Actinopteri; order Syngnathiformes; family Syngnathidae; genus Syngnathoides; species Syngnathoides biaculeatus. The sequence goes on along the minus strand of NC_084654.1, from coordinate 8,708,810 downwards.
TCAGGCAGGAGGCAGGGCACACCCTGAACTGGTCGCCAGCCAATCGCAGGGCACTGTGCTTCCGGGAGATACTTCAAAAGCTTGCAGTTTGGATTTGAAATATATCTTTTGTGATACACCTCGTAAGAATTTTTGCTGACTACTGGGATAACATGTAGAGATCGCTCCACTTCTTTCTGTGAGAAGGGCATGAATCGCATGTATGCATTTTCATCTTCCAGATAAAAAACTGCTGAATTTCATGTAAGGCAAAATGCTGAATCACAGGAATACAATATGGGCAAAGTACAACCTTTTAAATAGAGAGGTCAACATGTTCTCAAGTCATATTATATCATACATCTTTGACCATCTCATTCTTCAGCTGATATACAGGATATCACCAAACACACAATGTGAAGAGTTGAGCGACCACTGATCAGACTTTGCATTGCACTAGGCCTTTTACAATCTTAAAGAGTCACCCTCTTATCTTAACGTGACCACTCTAGTGATGAATGATAAGTGAAAACTAAGCCTTTGGGTATTTCTACTGTGTGTGTGTGTGTGTGTGTGTGTGTGTGTGTGTGTGTAACATCAAAAGATTGCAATTGGAAAAGCTAGTCAAGCAGCACCTCTGATTTCTGAATATTTTGCTCTGGGTGGCTTTTTTGGAGGGGTTTTTTGTGTGAACATGCAGTGGTGAACCAAACCTGAATGTGTTGTGTAATTAATGCGATCATCTGTTCAAAAATTTTACTGATAACTGCCATGTTGCACGAACAGAAGATTGATTCTAAAAACAACCATCAATTTAGGAAATTTACGAAAGAAAAATAGTGTTGTTTTAGCGAGTGAGTGCTCACGCAAATTGAAATTGAAATGAGGATGAGTTCAGAGCAACAAGAATGTGGGGGACAGAAAAGGGTAATCACGCCAAGGCACGTCTGCTGAGTTAATGGTGCAGTTAAAAGGGGACTTTTCTCTGTTTTCATGAAAGCTTCAGCTAAAACGCATGAAAATTTTAATTTTGTCTCTCTTTAATGTATTATTATACAGATCCATACATATGGGCAGCACAGTGTAGAACTTTGGCCTCACAGGTCTGAGGACCACAGTTCAAATCCCGGCCCGCCTGTGTGAAGTTTGCATGTTCTCTCTGTGCCTCCGGGCACTTCGGTTTCCTCTCACAACCCAAAAACCTGCATTAATTCAAGACTCTAAAATGCCCGTAGGTGTGATTGTGAGCGCGACTGTTCTCTGTCTCTATGTGTCTTGCAATTGACCCCTCCGTACAGGGCACTTAACCACGCCTCCTGAAGTGACATCACGCCACGTGCGCTGACGTAAGACAAACAGTAAAAATGGCAAATACAATACAATACATTCTGAACTGAGACAGACTCCATGCTTCTGATTTCATTCAAATCAACGATATATTATAGATTCTAAATACAATACATTCTTAACTGAGAGAGACGCCATGCTTCTGATTTCATTCAATCATTCACACGAAGCAATGTTATGCTAGCGGAGAACGTCTCATTCATTTATACGAGACGTGTATTAAAAATCAAATTTAGGGCATATCTTCGTGCAAACACAGTCTAGTTAAGCTTCTGGCCACGAGCCAGCAAGAAATCAATACGTTTCGCAGTCCGATCATCGCTAAATATCGCTCAACAAAGAATAAGTGTGTCAATCGTTCACACGCAGCAGTGTTATGCTAGCGAAGAACTTCGAATTCATTTATACGAGACGTGTATTGAAAATCAAATATAGGGCATACCTTCGTGCAAACATGTGTTCCGGTTGATATTAGATGGATTTAGTTGATGATGCGGTCTTCCACAAAGTTTGACCCATCAAAGGCATTTTTCGTACTGGGTCTTCGGTTTTGGAAAGGGTACAAATCGAACTCCACCAACTAGCCTTTCAGGATACCTGTCGTCACTATTACAAAGTCCATGACTACACCTCTTAACCATATTTTTTGTTAAATACCCCAAATACGCGATAAAACGCGAACTAAACCTATACTGGACCATGCAATGTTGTCTGAGAAAATGGCGGGAGCAAAAACGGGCTTTGGTTTATGCAGATCTCTGGCCTCTGATTGGTCAGTGACGCGGATTGCGCAATATCCACGGAGGGGTCAATTGGCTGACAACCAGTTCAGGGTGTACCCTGGCTGCTGCCCGATGATAGCTGGGATAGACTCCAGCACTCCTGTGACTAAGTGAGGATAAGTGGCTCAGATAATGGATAGGAAAATAGGCAGTTACTTTTAAATACAAACCCCCCCCCGCCCCCCCCAAAAAAAAAATGTTCAACTACACATGGTTTTTAATCAATCAAAATTCACTGTTAATTGCTGTTATGATACACTGAGTAATATGCAATCTCATATTTCAATGAATATATATTATTTAAAGGACAACACTACATTGTTTATGTATTGCCTAAATGCAAAACAACTATAAAATTTTGAATTATTCATGGGGTTTGTCAAATAGTCAGCTCTCCACATGACTTGTTTTGCTTGTGGTATTAGCCCTTCATGTCACAAGGGTTAGTTACTGCTACTTTAGACGCAAATTAAATGACTAACAGGCATTGGCAACATAAAATAGAACTTTGATATGGTTTACAAAGATCTACATTGATTTAAAAATAAGGCGAAAAATGTGGCTTGAGGTATGGTGATATTCATGTTAACAATGAGTATTATACTCTAAAAATGAGGTTAACCCTAGGTAAAACTGCAAAGAAAGGATTCCTTGAGACGATTAAAGAAGTGAAACCATCAACAAATTGCAACCTTAGCAGTCTGCTGCTGTTATTCTGATAAACGAACTGTAAAACTCTTGATGACAAACTCCAACTATTATCTGGTAGCCGAGCACGCCACGCAATTCCAAGGTATTTTTCCTCTTCAAGCATATGAGCATGACACAGCCAAGGAGCAACAGCTGCCCTCAGCAAGATCAACAAGAGTCACAAAAATGAACTCACGCATCTATAAATATATAATTTTGCATTTGACTTGTGGTTTGGAGGTTGTTGGGATGCAAATACCATTCAGGATAACCAATGTTATAACTTTAACTGTTTGTTCTATTGAACATCCTGCCATGACACAAAGGGAAACATACGACAACTGGAATACGTAGGTGGTGTGTTCATATTTCCCAAGTACTTACAGAAATGTTTGCTGCTGAGCATAAAAAGGAGACAAGGTAAAGGTTATGTCATGTTCACTACGTTTCTCAATTAGATGGTCACAAAAAAGATGTCAGTAAAAACAAGACAAAGCAGAAGATACTACTCCATAAACACGTTTTTAAGTGGTTGCTTTAAAGCTCCTTGTTAAATTTAATTGTATTGCAAGAGTTTACCAACTAAACCACGTCCAGAAGCTGTACTTTCTTATTAATCTTTTACTGAGTTAAGATTTAACTACTGCAACCAGCATGGCATTTGGAGGGCTCCCCCTACTCCAAAACTGACTGGACCACCAGCTATGTCTGTCCAATATCCTTTGAAGTGGTTGTTCATCCCTCTTCATGCTATGTTCAGAACAAAAGATGCAAGAAACAATAATTCCACTGTCCACGACTGCCGTGGAGAAAGCAACAGAGAGACCGTAAATAAGAGGCCAGCTTTCTTGAACGCGCCTTTATGTACGTGCGATCGACGTTCTGCCACACCTGAATCAACCGACGAGATGGGGGGGGTCTTCCCCCCATTTTGTTCCTGTAATACACGGGACATAGTCCATTGTTGCTGTCGTTGCCATTGTAACGAGAGTAGCCGGACATATTTGAGTTGACAAGGAATTGGAATACAAGATTTTATTACCATAGTCTGACAGTGCGAGACAGTAGTCTGACATACTGCAATCGTGAAAGAGCAAATTTGTCTTGAAGTCTGATCCAAGAATTACATTTTGTCTAAAACATACTGTTTGCTTTTAAACATAACTATCAGCGGTCAGGTATTGTCGATATCGTCAAAAGACACGCAAAAAGGATAAAAGTAAACAGCATTTGGATTCAAATATATATTTTATTGATATAAAAAAAACTGATAATAATTGGGAAATTTCATATTGAAAAAAAAAAAGGACCATCCTTGATTTGTATTACATTCCATGTACTGAATCATCATCAATTGGAGTGACGCACCACCCATATAACAGGATTTCCATTTATACAGTTGTCTATCAGTTAGTAACTGTGCTAACTCAGAAGTAATAATTTTAATAAAAAAATGTTTGAACAATAATCAAATGAACAACAAAGTGCGGTGAGCATCTTGTTAATAGTATTCGATTAAACTTATTCATGGCATGCCATTAGTAACTTCGAATCCTTTTACATCGGGACCATCGGAAGCTAAAACCCGGCTGTTTTTCTTACACTGGTCTGTGTCTTTTGGTGCAGAATGGCACGAGAGTTCAGAGTGCCATGAGTGCTCTTGCTTATTTGGTTTGCACCAGGGTTCAGATGATAGCGTTACTATTTGACCAAATGGAACACATTAGCAGAACAACATTGCCAAGTTTTATTTTAACCAAACCACAAGTGATGAGGAAGAGCAAACATTTCCCAAATTCTTCTGACCAAATTTTTTCCTGAGGAACAGAGATCCATGAGAGAAAAATTAAGGCTAAATCAGCGCTTTGGTTAAAAGCAAATACTTCATGGAAAGGGAAAGAAAGAAAGTAGCTGAGAGTCGGGGTATGCTATTTCAAGCCATGTGGCTTAAACTTCACCGTAGGCACATGACAAAGTTAGCTTGCACAGAAAACAATGTGTTACTTCATTCACTGTAGAAGTTTCACTCTGACCATGGGCTGTTTGATGAAAATGAGACAGCATTGATAAACAAATGTTTACAGACTTCACTTGGCCTTGCAAACGTGATCAGCTGGTCATGTGTGACTGGACTCTACAAGAACTTTTAAGGTCAGTTTGAAAAGGGTGTGAAATATCATTGTTGCATACAAAAGTAACAGTCAAGCATTGCATCATAATAGGTGATTCAATAAATCTAGGTTGATGAGTGACACATAACATGAACATATGTTCCCTTTTCCAAGAAAATACTTTTAAAAAATGTAATTTCTACATTGTTCTCAATCTAGTTTAGCCACAACGAACTACACATTATATCCACAAGTATGTACGTAGTCTATGGGGGCATTATGTTGTGGATTTCGCACATGAACTTCATGGACACTGGCCCTGTTGTTCAGAAGACAGTGCATCTGACTGCTGATTTTTAATACACAAGGACTTTAAATATTATTCAATTTTTGCACAAAATTAAAAACAAACTTCAAATGCATGCAAATATTTTTGGGATTCAAATTTTTGGGATGCTCCATAGTGCATCTGGCTGTGAGCATTTAATGTAATGAGGATGATTGCACAATGATCGTTTATTTGCAGAAGATAGGATATCGAACACCACCCTTGCCTTGCTAAATATTGATTACAGCTTCTTCAGTGCCTAAGTTGATGGCACCATAAACAGTGATGACTTTAAGGGAAGGGACCTGCTGTTAATAGTAAACTTTGACGAGTGGCGCCTTCTCTTGTTCAGCTTGCTATATATTCACACACACACACACAGAGTGTAAGGAAAGTATTGGACCTAAAATTTTTCAGTTATATTACACTCATTTGCTAAAATCATTTAAGTTCATTTTGTTTCCTATTTTAACGGGAACGTGCCATGCCATAAGGCCAGGAAAAGAGGGAATACTTGAAATTGTTGCAGATTTATTAGACGAACTGAATAACCACGCAGTCTACAGACCCTTTACTGTGACACTCAAAGTTTAATTTTATTTAACTCAGGTGCTGTCAATTTCTTCTGACCATTCTTGAGATATTTCCAAACCTTCATTGGAGTTAGGCTGTGTTTGATTATAGAGACTGGACCTGATAAGGAAAGCCACAGAACTGTCTATAGAAGAACTTACAACTTAGAGTGCACGTCAGAGCAAACGAGTATAATGAGGTGAAAGGAACTGCCTGAAGAGCTCAGAGAAGAATTGTGGCAAGGCAGCGCTCCGGCCAAGGTAACAAAAAAAATTTCAGCTGCATTTAATGTTCCAAAGTCACAATGGCCATCATAATCCTTAAGTGGAAGAGTTGGGAGTCCAACCAAACTGAGCAATCTGAGGAGAAAAGCCTTGCTGAGAGAGGTAAAGAGGAACCCGAAGATTACTGTGGTTGAACTCCAGAGATGAAGTCGGGAGATGGGAGAAAGTCAACCATCTCTGCAGCCCTGTACTAGTCGAGGCTTGATGTCAGTGTTCCAATTGGAACCCTCTCCTCTGTGCAACGCATAAAAAAGGCCCGCGTGGAATCCCCCCCCCCCTCAAAAAAAAAAAAGAAAAAAAAAAAAAAACCACCTGAATGACTCCAAGATGGTGAGAAACAAGACCAAGATAGAACTTTTTGGCCTTAATTCTAAGTAGTGTATGTGGAATCATCCCCAATACAGCCCAAACAGTGAAGCATGGTGGTGGGAGCATCATGCTGTAAGGGTGTTTTTCAGGTGCAGGGACAGGACAACTAGTTGCAATTGAAGGAAAGATGAATCTGGCCAAGTACATGGATAATATTCTTCAGAGTGCTCAGTACCTGAGATTGGGGCAGAGATTCGCCTTCCAGCAAGACAATGACCCTGAGCACACAGCTAAAATATTGAAGGAGTGGCTTTAGAACAAGTCCGTGACTATTATTGACTGGCCCAACCAGAGCCCGGAATTAAACGCAATTGAGCATCTCTGGAGAGACCTGAGAATGACTGTTCACCAACATTCACCATCCAACCAGACAGAACTGGAGAGGATCTGCAAGAAGAAATGGCAGAGGATCCCCAAATCCAGGAGTGAAAAACTTGAATCATTCCCAAAAGGACGCACAGATGTATTAGCTCAAAAGGGTGCATTTGCTAAATATTGATCAAAGGGTCTGAATACGTATGGCTGTGTTAAATTTCAGTTTTTCTTTTTTAACAAATCTGCAACAATTTCAACAATTGTTTTTTTTCCCCCTGTCAATACGGGAGCTACGTGTACATTAATGAAGAAAAAAATAAATGATTTTAGCAAATGGCTGCAATACTATAAAGAGGGAGTCTGAACACTTTCTGAACCCACATTGTGTGTGTGTACCCATCCATCTATCTATCAACTTTCTGAGCCGCTTATCCCCATGAGGGTCGTGGGAGTGCTGGAGACTATCCCAGCTATCAACGGGCAGGTGGCGGGGTACACCCTGAACTAGTTGCCGAGGGCACATAGTGACGAACAACAATCGCACTCACAATCATACCAAGGGGTAATTTAGAGTGTTCAATTAATTTTGCGTGGTTTTTGGTTGTGGGGGGAAATCGGAGTGCCCGAAGAAAACCCGTGCAGGCACGGGGAGCATATGCAAACTCCACACAAGGGGGAGGCGGGATATGAACCCCTGATTCTCCGAGCTGTCAGGCCAACGCTCTGCAGCTGCGTTACTGTGAGAGAGAGAGATAGAGAGAGATAGAGAGAGATATAGAAAAGAGAATGGCTGGGAACCAGTACAGGGCCTGCCTCCTTCCCGAAGATAGCTAGGATAGGGATAGACACCAGGACTCCCATGACCCTTGATAGGATACGCACATCAGATAATGGATATGGATGTGTCTAAAAAAAAAAAGAAAAAAATCTGATTTCCCATTTTCTGTGCAACAGGTGCCTGGCAGAGGAACAAACAAGAGTACGCCTGAGGTTGGTGTCAGGAGCTTACTGGAAAGTCATGAAGAAACATACAAACTAAAAGATCTTTGTTTTTCGTAGCAGACCTAAATTACACTTCAAAATCTTTCTACTCTTTATATTCCCACTGAATTGAGGCCTTTGTGGGGATTAGGCTAATGAAGTGCAATGAATTGGGGGAGGTTCACGGGCATATGCTATTCAGACCCCCACACACGAAAAAGCAGAGGCAAAGGAAAAAAAGAAAAAATGGGGGATGGGTCAGGACATAAACCTCCCAAATGCTGATGTAGTTCCATACTGGGGGGGACACGTTGAGACTTGCTTCAGGTCTATCTCAAAACTGCAGAAAAATACAGTGAAACAAAACTACATCCAAAACAATGTGGAAAAGGAAAAACCTACATTTAATCTTGGGAGGAAAGAAAGAGGATGAACTCCTGGGAGAAATGGAAAGAATCAAGGAAATGGAAACATTATTAGAAAAACACCTGTGGAATAGGAATGTTACACTTCTAATGGTTTCATTGGAAGGAGATTGTTAAATCACAGGTAACTTGTTCTTGCTCTACTAGCCAAGCGGTTCTGGCACTGACAACTCTGGACATTGCAATAGAACACCATGTACTGCACATTTTTAAAACAGATTACACACAACAACTTCCTCCACACACCCATGAAAAAATGCTTGCACATGCATATATGCATACTGTATACACATACAGACTATCAGGTAAAACAGCAAAACAGGCTCATAAAACAATTATTAGGTTGGCATGGAGACAAGCGACATAATCACAGATAACATGAGAGGTAACCAATTAGGGATGACTGAAAAGATATGGGTGGTATAGTGGACAAACTGTTTAGCACATCTGCCTCACAGATCTCAGGACCTGTTTCAAATCTGGCTTCGCCTGTGTTGAGTTTGAATGTTCTCCAGGTCCTTTGGTTTCCTAACACATCCTAGAAACATGCATGGAAGGTTAACTGAAGCCTCTAAACTGCACGTAGGTGTGAACGTGAGTGCAAATCATTGTCTGATTATATATGCCTTGCAATTGGCTGGTGGCCAGTTCAGGCAGTACCCTGCCTCAGTCAGCTGGGATAGGCTTCAGCAGACTTGTTGGTGAGGATAAGCGGTATGTAAAATGAATGGAAGGATGGATATCTGACTACAGTAGGATTTCTAAAACTTTTCAGCGCCAGATTCAAATTACAAATTTGGACCCAAGCTTACCACGAACATCATACACACTGTAGGACTTTTATTTTCCTTTACATTCCATAATTGTGTGTTTCTTTCGGCATGTCCCTTTCGGAGTCGCCACAGCGTATCATCTCAGATGAACGCATATATATATATGTTTGGCACATAATATCCTTTTTAAAAAACTGATGACCACTTAGTTTTCCTGTCTAAGGCCAACTGTTAACATGCGTCAATTCTTAATGTGTAAATTTTACTTCATGTTTCATATATTACGAGTGTTTTGGGGCAATACACACACACAAAACACACAGTGAAGGACTTTTATGTTGACGTCAACGCTCCTTTGATTCTTTTACATTCATTCCATATTTTCTTAGTTGTGTTTTATTTGGCCTAAGGCCATTTGCTAAAATGGGTCAATTCTTATAAAGTGTGAATTCTACTTCACGTTTCATTTATTACAAGCGTTTTTGGACGACACACACGTCTTTAATATTCATAACGGACTTCTGAGGGAAACCCTAACGATGATGCAGCCCATTCATCATTCACATGTCATAAAGTAAATTGTCATTCTTTAAAGTGTCGGCTTAATGAGTGACTAATTACTCATACCTGCAATATTTTCTCCAAGTCATCTTTCGTCAGACAAGGGTAGTCCTGAAGTATTTTTTCCTTCTGAAGTCTATAGTGTTTTGCGGCCTGCTTCCAATTGGGTTCCTCCAAGACTTGAAAAATAGCTGCCCCAATGGACAGGTAGAAAATAATAGCAGAAGTCAACAAGGGGCCTTTATCCACCATAGTGGTGTCCTGTGACTCAAAGTGGGGGAGGCTGACAGCAGTAGTAATTGAAGTGTAGCTCAAGCAGTCATTGTCGGAGAATGTTCGAGTTGTCCTGTTCCACGCGAGCTTTACGGAGAGTCGACGCGCGTCACAGGTGACAGCGTGTGTCCTCGCCACATAGCCAAAAGTGGCCAACATGCACGGGCAGCCAAATACCGTAATCTCTCCGACAGATGAAAGTGCGGCCACTCTGCTTTTGTTTCCACGTGCAGCTGCTGAAATAGCTTGAAGCCAGCCCAGAGTAGGGGTGTGGAGGACTTCACAAGATCCGCCCAGAAACAAGAGGAGGGATAAATCGAGATTTCGACCAAGAGGAGGAGGAGTGGGGAGCCTGCTTCGACTTTGGTTTGTTCCCTCTTTTCCCCCCCCCCTAGTTTTGACAGCTGTGCTGTGCAGGTGTGAGCTTCACATTCAGTGAAAGTGCAACATCGAGCAGTCGGGAGGACTCAAGATTAACATTCCACTGAGGTGGCAATAATAGGGTACAAGTGCAAGTACTTGTGTAAAAGTAAAATAGAGCTGTGGTGGTTTCATGGCAGTTATATGCTGCACGTTTTGACAATATGGCCCAATTAAAAAGAAAAACCTCCATGCACACAAAACACTTGTCATATTTTAATGAGTTCCAGCACGCAAAGAAACCAAATTTACCTTGTATTCACCCCCCACCCATACATTCAGCTCGCTCGTCGGCTCAGTTTTCATGCTAACGTTGTTGATGAGGAAAGAAAAAGGTCGCCAGGTTATTTTTAAAAATGTTTCAAATATACAGTTATGTGTTCAAATTTAAGTCATCAGAAAACCAAGTATTCAAGTGTAATATAGTCACCTGGAACATCGACCGAAATACGGCAACCAAGTACAATTACCACTGCTATATGTGGCACCAGGAACTGAATCTTCATCATTTAATTTGAACGGCTGAACTTGAATAATTGCATTTAAAAAAATAATTTCAGTAATGTATTTTGACTTTGTATTTAATTTAAAACATTGCTTGAATGTGAATAATATATTTTGAAATTTAAATTACTATTATGGAACAGAACTCCAATAAACTTGAAATAAATGACGACTGTTTGAAAGCAATTTTATTTGTGCATTTCATACACAAGATAACTTAATGTTATACAAATTACACAATTCAGTTTTTCAGTCCAACTTTTCAAATTAAATAATACTGTACAGTTATATATATTATTATATATTATTCGAATTCAGTTTTTAATGCAATTACAGTATTTGTTTAGCTATTCAAAATCTAATGTAAATGATTCAGATTCAGTTCCTGGTGCCACATGTTTCAGCCTATACCACTCAGTCTAACGAGTTTTAACACAAGCAAAACATCTACTGTATACTGCATTAGGGATCCTATTCTTCAACTCCATACTTTTCCATTTGCGACTTGGAAAATAAATTAGTCAATAGCTTGGTTCATTGAGAGACCCCAAAAGATCTGCTGAAACACAATACAACAGTATTGTTTTGACATTTGTGATCATGTTGCGGTAAACAGCTGACTTTTGTGCAGCCAGCATGGGATTTATTCCCACTCAGTGACAGGTGTGTATGAATGCTTGTTTGTTTGGGCCCTGCCACTGACTGTCGACCAGTTCAAACTGTAATCTGACTGTGAACAGAATCAGCGGCAGACAATGGATGAGTGAAGTTCTAAGTGCTGTTGGTTCACTGCAAGAGGAATATGACGGTGGGTTCAAATACGGGCCCACATTAGAGTTTCCTCCATCAGTCCCTAACAGTCGACACTTTATATTAACTGCAATCACCAAGATATAACAGTTGTAACTTCAACAATGATGATAGTGGGTTAGCTTTCTAATACTGGTGAGAAGATTGATCTAAATATCGATAATGTTGATGCCTTGTCAGTGTTGGTATCGGATCGATCCTAGAGTGATGAGTTTGATACCTTTGCCTCAGTTTCGCTCTTGAATGCAATGTGGCAGTTATGTGAAAGAAGTGACAGGCAGGTCGCTGGACTCGCCGCTTCTGTTTTGGCGCGCTGCAGGCACACTTTTGCTCCTCCTCCTCCTCCCTCTTGCGTTTCGATATTGTGGTGTCACATGACCGAACGGCAAAGCAAACAAGCCGCAAGCTCGGGTCTGCCCGCCTACCAGCGCACAAATACGTCCACAGAGACAGGGAGCATAAGAATGGCAGAGAGGAGAAGTACAGCGTGGATATATTTTTAGGCCAAAAATGAGAGAACTGAAAGGTAAATAACTTGTAAAAAGGCTTTACATAACAGTTGTTGTGCTATAAATTTATACAAGCACATGAAAAAACATGCAAAAGACAGAACCTGTCAAAGAAAACATCAAAACAAAAGTATATTTCTGTATTAAAATATTTTGTATTTACGGATGAACCTTTGTCTCGGGGTTCTTTTGTGGGTTTTACGTATTAAATAAAAACAAAAACAAACATTACACAAACATTTAAGGGTCATGCAAATTAGGATTTAGCAATTTGATGATGCATATACGGTGGCACTTTGGGGCGGCTGTAAAGCGTTGGCCTCACAGTTCTGAAGACTCGGGTTCAGTCCCAGCCCCACCTGTATGGAGTTATTGCATTTTCTCCCTATGCCTGCATGGGTTTTCTCTGGGCACTCCCGTTTCTTTCCACATCCCAAAAACATGCAACACTAACTGGACACTCTAAATTGCCCCGAGGTGCGACTGTTGTCCTTCTCCATGTGCCCTGCGATTGGCTGGCAACCAGTTCAGGGTAGACCCCGCCTCCTGCCTGTTGACAGCTGAGATATGCTCCAGTACTCCCGTGACCCTTGTGAGGATAAGCGGCAAATAAAATGGATGGATGGATGGATGGATGATGCATATACCTTAATTATCGCAAAGTATGAGTATTGGCAAAACTGAAACAGTATATATCTGGTATCAAATCGATACCAAAGTAACACGACTACTGTACTTTTAAACATTCCTTTCACACACATAAAAATAAATGAATCACTGTCTAACAGAATAAATGAAACACTAACTGGATAGTTTTACCTTACATAGTTCAAGTGACAATTTAGATTTTGTATTGATGTGGTACAATTGTTATATGTGTGAAGACAGTGTAAATAGAATAAAAATCATACAATTTAATATCTTAACAATGGAAAATGGTGTCTTCTAAATATGAATACAAATCTGTGGTTTGGGGTATGTGGTAATGTGAGTGTGGTGTAAATGCATGCAACAGCTAACACCCTGCCAATATGTCTTAGAATTACATGTAGTAACGTTTACACCCCCATGTCTGCTCAAACAGCACAAATTCATTCATTCCATTTTAAAATACCGTTTATCCTCTCTTGGTCCACAATGAGCTGGACTTTGGGCGAGAGGTGGGGTGGACCCTGGACTGCTTGCCAGCCAATTGCAGAGCAACATGAATAAACACATTCAAAATATATGTCTTACTTAGTGGTTATTTTTCTGTTATTGCTCCATGTTGAGACTTGTAGAGTTATTTATGTGGTGCAAACTGGGCTTCTGCTGTTTTATGTTCTATCAAATTAATCTGTATCTTGAAATCTGCATGCAAGATATTTGGACATAAAGAGTTACTGATGGTGTAGTGGTACACACGCCTGGCCTTGGTGCGTGGGGACAAGTGGATTGGATAATGGATGGATAGTTGGGTATCAAAATTTAATTGGATTTTGCCACTGTAAAGCCTTTTAACAACAAGCATGTATGGGGTAATCCGAGAGGTTTAAGGCCTTTGCACACAAGACTTGTTCAGCGTGAAAGGTCTGCAGGGCACCCTGCAAGGACAACCATGCCCATATTTAGAAGTGCTGGCATAGCCTACAAGGAAGTAGGGAGGCTTTCTCTCAATGACGTTGAATAAAAACTGGACTGCGCACAGGCCCCTTTCACGTGGTCAACTCCCGGTCAGGGCAAAACATTGCTTTGTGTACTATTTCACGTGAAAGTTGACGTCCTTTGACATCCTTACAATTGTACATTGTGAAATATAATAACATCGAATTTATTTGGAATACGTTAGGTTTAGCTTTTTTGTTGCACTGTTGGCTGACAAAACCGTGCAGGCGGTCTCAAAGAAGTAACTTTTCACCGGTAAGTGTGTTTCAGCTTAATCTTCACAATATAATATATTTATCGCATTGTTTTCCATCACAATGTGTGCATGTTTACCGTACTATTTGCCCTGACCAGAAGTCAGAGCCTGTTGACCAATAGTGGAACCAGTGATGGAGTCAGAGTGCGCAGTCCAGTTTTTATTGTCTTCGCGTTCCCTGCTTTTCGATAAATAGACTGGACCTTGGCAATTACTGTATGTATTTATCATTGGTTTTGCTTATTTTAAGGGGGAGTTGGAGACAAGGAGCAGCAAAAAAAAAAATGAGAAAGGGAATGGATGAAACGCATACTAATTTCACAGCAGCATCTTGTAAGGTTCAAGTTCCTACGTGAGCTATAGTTTCCAGAAAGAGTACTTTAAGATGTACTTTGAGGCTGAGCAGGGAGCTGAAAGCCCTCTGCTAGGATGTCTTAATATATCCTTTTTCTACTGTCCCAATTCTCGGGACATTGGGACTTTTTAATCTTTTCATGAATTCCTCCATATTCCCCATGACGTTTACAGTACAAATCCACTAAAATAGCACTTAGAAATCACTTCACCAGCCCCTCACCTATCAGAAGCACTTTCTCACATCACCGCAACGATGCTCTCGAATTGAATTATATTCTGTTCAAGGATGCATTGTGGCATATCGCTACATGATATTCCATAGTTTAAATTCTGACGAGAATCGAAAGAACGTCAAAAAGAATTGACCCTAAACTACAGTGCCCTGAAAAAGTATTTGCTCTCCTCCCAATTTCTTTTCACACACAAAGCCTGTCAGTTCGTGCCCGCAAACTCAAGTACTCTTTGTATCATGCAGCAGGACAGCAATCCGAAACATATCGGCAAGTCCACCTCTGGATGGCTCAAAAAAAAAAGGTTAGGTTTTGGTGTGGCCAAGTCAAAGTTTACAATTCTGCAAAGAAAAGTGGGACACATTTCCTCCAGAGCGATGTGAAAGACTCATCACCAATTATTGCAAACCCTTGATTTCAGTTATTGCTGCCAAGCGTGCCACAATCCGTTATTACGTTCTGGCGGCATTGTCCTTTTCACAGAGGGTCAGAAAGGTTTGGATTGTTTTTGTGCCTTAATATATTTAATTGTCATTGGAAAACTGCATTTAGTTTCCTTGGGTTGCCTCTGAGTGACATTAAACTTGGTTTGAGGATTTTAAACTTTCGGGTGTGATAGATATGCAAAAAAAAAAAAATCCAAAACAACAAAAAATAGGAGAGGGACAAGTAGCTTTTCATGTCACTGTATCACTAAATATAAAATGTGAAATAAGTGCTTGGTGCTACAGTACCGTTTTAACTGTAGTCTCGCAGGAACTGCCTTCACAACAGCGGAGCATAAACCACTATGAACAGCAAATTGACCGCACCCAGGACATTCTGAAAACTGTAATTCAGGGGCTTCTAAGATCCATTCATCCATTTTCTTAGCCGCTTATCCTCACAAGGGTCATGGAGAGTGCTGAAGCCTATTCCAGCTGTCAACAGGCAGGAGGTGGGGTACACTCCGAACTAGGTGCCAGCCAATCACAGATCACATAGAGACACACAACCACCCGCATTCAAACTCACACCTCGGGGCAATTTAGTCTTCAATGAATGCAAGCTTTTGGGAAGTGGGAGAAAACCCATGTTGGCACGGGGAGAACATGCACACCGTACATAAGTGGGCAGGGATTTCAGCCCCAGTCCTCAGAATTATGATTCTTGTTAAAATCTCGACAAAATTCCAAAATTGTCATGTCATAAAAGAAAACATTGAGATATTGCAAGCATTTTTCAATAATCCTTTACCCTTGATTTCTGAGTCGAAAACTAGTTCCTAAATTTGATGTGTAAAGATGATGAGGCAATTAAAGTTTTTTTTGGTTTCAGTCATTGTGGCCCCGGGCTTATAGCCGTGCTACCCTGAGAACGCCCAATCTCGTCAGACCTCGGAAGCTAAGCGGGTTTGGCCCTGGTTAGTACTTGAATGGGAGTCTGCCTGGGAATACCAGGAGCTATAAGCTTCTCTCCCTGACTAAATGCAGAGGGGTTGCATCAGGAAGGGCATCCGGGGTAAAAACTGTGCCAAAAAAATAAGCGTTCATCTAAGATGACACGCTGTGGCGACCCTTGATGGGGCAAGCCGAAAGGAAAAGAAGAAGTCATAATGGCCTTCTGAGGGAAACCGTAACTACAACGACAAAAATGGAGTGACAAAATTGGCTGCAGTAAAAAATGGTGACTAACCAGTCTTCCACTTGAGTATGAATGGTTGTCTGTTTTTATGTGCCCTGCAATTGGCTGGCAACCAGTTGATGGTGTACCCCGCCAACTGCCCAATGATAGCTGGGATAGGCTGCAGCACTCCTGCGACCCTCGTGAGGATAAGCAGCTCAGAACATGGATGGATGGAGGAATAGATACCTTCTTCTTTTCTACCTGTACAGCATCCTTCGTTAACGAATATATTCAGCATGTAAATAAAGGAAAACACAGCACTGGGGCATTGTGAGAATCAGCAAATGTCTAGAGCCACCGCCAGACAGCTTATATGACTGTCAAATGGAGAACATTCTCTTCATTTAGAAGTTTGAACCCATGATCATTGCTGTCACGAGACTTCAATATATGCTTGCAGTGCAACTGTGCAAGTGAGTGTCTCTGGGAATTCACGGCATGCAAGACAAGCAGACATTGCATCATCATCCCTACTATTTGATTTTCCTGAGGCACTTTTTTTTTCACCAAGACTCGTTAGATGCACATGTATGTGTTTTTAATGCTCAATTCGGAGCATTACCCATTACCATTACCTACATGTGACAACAAACATCTCTCTTAATATTTAAGAATATAAATGGGAGGTTTGCTGTACTGAATGTGATCTACGTTGAAACTTGATTGTTGGATTTTCCACTCACCCCAGAAAAGGGCTGGATTGATCTACCCCCAGGGGGGTTGCACACTTTGTATTGCTCAGTAATGCTTCCCCAGCTGCTTAAACGGTAATATGAATTTGTCAAGCACAGAGCTCCGAATTCAATCAAAATACACAACTGAGGTGTTGTCACTCCTGTCTGTCGACTCATCCAGCTGCAGTGAAAAGCACCTGCAGTCTGCACAACTGTCAAGGCGCAGGAGGTGGGGTACACCCTGAGCTGGTTGCCAGCCAATCACAGGGCACATAGAGACAAACAGCTTGCAATCACACCTAGGGGCAATTTAGAGTGTCCAATTAATGTTACATGTTTTGGGGATGTGGGAGGAAACCCGAGTGCTCGGAGAAAACCCATACACAGGGACAGGGAGAACATACAAACTCCATACAGGCGGGGCTGGGATCAAAGCCGGGTCCTCAGAACTGTAAGGCCAATGCTTTACCAGCTGAGCTACTATGCCACCCCCAGTACTGTTTACACCTTTTAGTTTAAGAAAACATAAACTGGAGGCCAACTCGTGAGCTTGCTCGAGCGCGTCGTTATGCGCACTTTTGCTGTGACACGTCCGAAAAGGCCACGATTGGTCAAACCGACTGTCAGTGAATCAATGTGATGAGATTGAGACATTGACCACCCCTGTCCTAGGGTGTATTCACACTTTCAGTTGTTCAGCAAAGGCCCGATTATCAAATGCATTCAAAAGATTATCCTGAGTATGTATCCTGTGGTGTGGGATGTGTAGAGAGATAATTTTCCTCCCCAATTTGCAAGAAAAATTGTCAGTACTGACAATTGTAAATGTTGCATGGATTCAATATTTCCAACTCACAGATTTCCATGTGTGTTACCAACACCAACTTTGGCAAGAACCACAAATGCTGTGACTGTGACGTCAAATCGATGATCTCCAATTAGAAAGCAACCTGAAGGTCAGGCTAGTGCCAAACACAGTGGAGCAACTGGTTGTGTTGAATGCTTGTCTAATGTTCCCCCAAGTCATTCACCACAATAAAACTCAATTAATCACTCAAGTCTTGGGTCATATACAGTAGTACCTTTTATACTTGCATAAAAAAGCAACACAAAGTGATTCACAAAACTGGCAATAGAATACCCCTAAAATATTGTGATGAATGAATTGTTTTATATGGTTTTATTAATTAATTGTGCAGGAAATCTGCTGTGTGTAGACCAGGGGTGCTCAATGTGTCGATCGCCGAGGCAGTTTTGGTCGATCGTGTGACGGCGTGGCCAAAAATAAATAAATAAATAAATAACAAATAAATACATTTGCCTATCATCTATCTGATCCCTTGATTCAGGTGTGCCCAATAAGTCGATCGCACACCTATAAAGGCAAGGTGGCTTCCTATTTACCGTCTCCGTTTTGCTTTCTCCGTTACAATCGTGGCGATGCGCAAATGCCCCCAACCCTGTTGGTACATCTCGAGAGGCTGGCTCCTTAAAAAGTAGATATTGGGGTAAAAAATTCTGGTACCTCTGGTGTAGACTTAATGACTATATAAGCAAATAGTGAAGCCCCTTTTTATTTTACTACTACTCATTTTGCTTTGTGTTTTACAACACTCCTAGTTTAAAATTTTTGGTGGAAGTAACCAAGCATTTACCAACACCGAGTTTTTTGTGGATCTCCAATGTTTACAAAAAACTGTTTAAAATATGTTAACCACTCTCTCGTGCTCTCACTAGCTTTTTGTCATCCAAGCAAATGTTGCTTTGTCACAAGCATTTGTCATGTATTGCATAATGGAATGGAATTTCCCAAACAAAACACAACTGTCTGCTGGGCTACAGGCTATTTTCCAGCAACTTCTGGGTTCGAACCCGTAGACCACCATCCTTACTGGTTGAGAGCTGAGTGCGCTAACCACGAGGTTGAAGGCTATGGCTGCCGTATGATCAATCAGTGAGTGCACTGTTAAGGCATCGGGGAACTGAGGTTAACAAATGTTATTGCACAGCACTTGCTAGTCTCTGTTACATGTACAATGTCGGTGGGAATGGGAAAAGTGTTTTTAAATACAATTGACAATCATACAAAATTTCTGCAAGCATGAAATGAAATATTCAGATTCGTGACAAGACTGCATATTTGACATTATTGAAGTAGTGAATTTTTAGTTGGGAGATTGTGTAAAAATTAAACCAGAATACAGTGATTTGCAAATCATTTTTAACCTAGTGTATTTTCAATTGAATACACTTCAAAGATAAGGTATTTCATGTTCAAACTGGTTTGATGCCTGCAACACGTTCCAATAAAGCTGGGACATGTTTACCACCCTGTTACGTCACCTTTATTTGTAAAAACATTCAAGACGCACTTGGAACTCAGGATACCAATTGTTGAAGCTTTGTAGTAAGAATTGTTTTCGATTCTTGCTCCATGTACAATTTCTGTTGATGAGCAACAGTTCAAGGTCTCCATTGTTCTGTTTTACATTTCATAATGCATCACACATTTTCAATAGGAGATTGGATTTTATTGATGGGAGAAGCCAGTTTAGTATGCACACTCTTTTAGTATAGACCTTCACTGTTGTAACACTGGCAGAATGTGGCTTGGTATTGTCTTGCCTTATGTCCTGACATACGCAGAGATATACCAGAAAATTTTTTTGCTTGGATGGTAGCATATGTTGCTCCAAAAGCTCTATGTGCCTTTCAACATCAATGGTGCCTTCACAGATGTGCAAGTTAGAAAGTGGTGAACCTCGCTTCATACTTCCTTTTGAACAACTGAGCCTTATGGGGATGCTCCTTTTATACCCAATGATGACTCCCAACCGTTTCCAATTAACTGGGTCACCTGTGCAGTCTTCCAAATGTTGTTTTTTTTAGCAATTTTCTGAGTCTTAATTGGCCCTGTCTGAGCCTTTTGGGAATGTGTTTCAGGTATCAAATACAAAATGAAGAGAATATTTGCATGAAAAAAGTTACTTTGATTGGTTTTAATATGAAAAACGTGTTTGCAATGTATTTAATTAAATATAGGACAAAAAGATTAGCAAATAATTGAAATTACCTAACAGAAATCTTCTCATTGTCATAGTCTTTCATTGATTCATTCATTCATTCTTTCATTGATCATCCTGGAGCTGATCATTGGCTGAGCCTTTGCCATTCTGGTTATTCTGTGATCCCTTTTGATGGTTCTCTTCCGTTTTCTCTGCGACGTGTCTCTGGTTTTGCTCTCTGTTTTAAGGCATTAGTGATCATTTTAGCTGAACAACCTATAGCTTTTTGCATCTCTTTATAAGGTTTACTCACTCCAGTCAAATTTTTAATTACACTGTACACTGTAAGTACACTGTTCTTCTGAACAATGTGCTGAACCACCCATTTTCCTCAGGCTTTCAAGGAGAAATGCATGTTGAACAGGTACTGGTTTTATCCTTCAATAGGGGCCACCTGATTCACATCAGTTTTTCACAAAATTGATGACCCTACTGATTGAATGAATCACTGCTATTTTTTTTAACACACCCCTATCAACAACTTGCCCAATTGCACATCCTTAAGAGTGTGTTTATCATGAATGCTTGGTCTTGTTGGTTTTCTGAGAATCTACTGCACTACCTGGTAACTTATTTGACATGTAACAGGTATGTAAAAAAATACATGTGGATTAATCTGGTTTGCCACATTGGACTGCTATTACGTATTTTATTTTGAACACTACTATCCATCCATGCATCCATCCATTTTCTTAGCCGCTTGTCCTCACAAGGGTCACGGGGCAGTGCTGGAGCCTATCCCAGCTGTCAACAGGCAGGATGTGGGGTACACCCTGAACTGGTTGCCAGCCAATCGCAGGGCACATTGAGACAAACAGCCGCACTCACAATCACACCTAGGGGCAATTGAGAGTGTCCAATTAATGTTGCATGTTTTTGGGACGTGGGAGGAAACCAGAATGGCTGGAAAAAACCCACGCAGGCACAGGGAGAACATGCAAACTCCACACAGGCGAGTCCGGGATTGAAACCGGGACGTCAGAACTGCGAGGCCAACGCTTTCCAGCTGATCCACTGTGCCGCCAATTAATTAATTAAAAATATTTTAATTTCAAGACAGTATGTAACTAAAATAAAATGAAAAGTAAAATGACTACATTGAGCTACACGCAAATGGGTGATGAGCAAAAGAATCACAAAGCTGCTAAAAATTATGAACTGAACAAGTCACAAAGTTCTGATAAAGAAAATAATTTTGAAACTAAAACATGACCTTGGCACTGTTTGTGTGTCATGCACAAGCCTCATGCACTGAAGTCATAAAATTTCCTCATACCAGCCTGCAGGTTCTTATGTAATTTTCACCAAAAGGAATTAGTCCTCTTACCACTCTACTAACCTGGAGCCCAAAAATATTGCCAGCTATAACTGAGAACACACGAATGCTGAGATAAAGCTATGAGTTAATATGCCATACTGGAAGTAGTGTCATTTTCACCCATGCCTCATGTTACATAAATCTTACATAATATCATCATCCATTTTCTGACCTGCTTATCCTCACAAGGGTCGCAGGAGTGCTGCAGCCTATCCCAGATGTCATCGGGCAGGTGCCGGGGTACACCTTGAACTGGATGCCAGCCAATACTAAGGCACATAGAGACAGACAACAGTTGCACTCACAATCACACCTAAGGGCAATTTAGAGTCTCGTGTGTGTGTGTGAATACTCAGAATCCTTTTTTTCCATTCAAAGGTGCAAGCTCCGATTAAAAATGTTAAAGGCATAAAGAGAAAGAGATGACTTCACAAGACTTGGAGGGCGTGCTCCTCAGGCTCAAAGCTCACATGCTATGTCTGATGAAGGGTAAAGGGCAGTGAAACTTGTGACTGCTGTCAGATGAGAGGTTAATGTTGTATGTTCGGATTCTTACTTAGTGATTTTCCATCCATTATCTGAGCTGCTTATCCTCACAAGGGTTGCGGGAACTTAGTGGTTTTACAAGGGTAAATGTCCCTTGTCCTAACAAAGTCATACTGTATTAGTAACTTCTTCACCAATGCCTATTGTTGCAGGACAATTCCTAACTTCATTTGATGGTAAGTCTATTGGAATTTCCCCTCATGGTTAATGTTTTATTACGTAATCACAACCTTTGGCCTTAAACTGAACTCAGTTTTAGGATACTTTTTTACTTCATAAGCCTTACACAACTACACTCGTACGCACACACACAGAAAAAGTGATCTAACACCTATGCACCTGTCAGTTTTTTGTAATGCGGTACAAGCATGAAATTCAAAATGTGTCTCTATGTGCAAATAACATTAAAGTTCAGCATTTAAAACGTACTGTACATCTTGTTTGTAGTGCATTCAATATATAAAGGTATAGATATTTTTTCTACAAACATACACACACACACACACACACACACATATATATATTTATATATATATATATATATATACATACACACAGAGAGAGAGAGAGAGAGAGAGAGACAGTGTTTCTTACAGTAAAATAATCTATTATACAAATATTCAATTCCAGTTTTTTTTTATTTGCATGCTGAACAGGTTCTGCGGTTTTTCCCCTGAAAAAAAAAATCACTCTTCACACTTGGCAAGATCGTTTTTTCAGTTTCAGTTGAACATGCTGACCAAAAAGGATGGCATGCATAAAATGATTCCTCAGATATGCAGCTTTTTGTCAATAGGATGGCTAAGCCTTACACAACAAAAGATAATCACTAAAGATAATTTCTAAAGCTTCAATACTGCAGAAAAATCAAGGTATGTAAAATGCACAAATAAATGATAATTCTGACTGCCTTTTAATAACACTTGTTCAGAGTGAAACATTTCCATGATTGCAGATCTTTCAGAGCTTGCAGATCCTTATCACAGCGAAAAATAAAATACACAGAGAAAAACAATGGGAATAGGAAGCGGTTCCAGTGTCTTTTAACATGGTCCAATCAGTGTACACATCTATGGAGGATAAAAATAACTCTTACAATGAAATGATGTTAAACAAAACAGGAAGAGCACACTATTAACATCTAGAAAATGTAGGTGAGGGAAAAATACATGTGCAACTCTAAGTCTCAGGATGATTACAATGAAACCTGTTTTGCAGAAAGACGCATTACAACAACTGTTAATTGCAATCACAAATAAGTAGGCCGTCCTGCCGTGGATGTACCAACACATCAATACAAATCTCATTCCAATGCATACGACATGAAATCATGACTAACACCTACTGTGGCTGTGCCATCTCTTCTCACCAAAGCTCCATCAGCAATACTGATTTCTGGGTGGTTTTCAAAAATGCAGGGTAAAGCGTGCTGAACTTCCTGATCCTTGCGGTAATTTCATGAAATAGTGAATTACAAACTTTTCTCATACATCATAGAGTAAGTTGTGTTGGAGTGGTTTGAAATTGAAAAAAAAAAATCTGTTACACGTCTCCTCAACTGTTGCTGTATCTGTATCGCTGAACATTTTACCTAATAGCTGTATCTCTAAACCTTTTCTTCGAGACTGCCTCAATCGACGCATTGAGCACCCCTGTTGTAACGGATTTTCTCTGCTTGATGTTGCTGGCTCCTTCACTTTGTTTCATGTTATATTGAATTCTTTGGAAATTATTTTCTACACTTATCTTGACTGATATTTTAAAATGATGAGAACCATGCTCACCCAAAAGTAAAATAAATAAATAAATAAATGATCCAACTGTCCATCTTTAATAGCCATTCCTCAAAAAAGTCATGGGTGGGTAGGAGCCTATCCCAGCAGAGTTTGGGTGAAAGATGTACACCCTGGACTGCTCGCCAGGCAATCCACAGAGCACCAAAAAAAATTTTGTCTTTGCGTCATACAAGAACGTGGCATTTTAACAAAGGCATGTTGGAACGTGAATTGGACACTCTAAATTGCCCCTAAGTGTGATTGTGAGCGCGTCTGTTTGTCTCTATGTGCCCTGCGATTGGCTGGCAACCAGTTCAGGGTGTGCCCCGCCTCCTGCCTGTTGACGGCTGGGATAGGCTCCACCACTTTCGTGACCCTTGTGAGGATAAGCGGCTAAGAAAATGGATAGATGGATGGATGGATGGATGGATGGATGGATAGTAGTGTTAAAAATACGTAATAGCAGTCCAATGTGACAAACCAGATTAATACACATTTTCTGTGTACTGTATTTTTTTTACATACCTGTTACATGTCTAATAAGTTACCAGTTGGAGCAGTAGATTCTCAGAAAACCAACAAGACCAAGCATTCATGATAAACACACTCTAAAGGATGTGCAATTGGGCAATTTGTTGATAGGGGTGTGTTTAAAAAAATAGCAGTGGTTCATTCAATCAGTAGGGTCATCAATTTTGTGAAAAACTGATGTGAATCAGGTGGCCCAAAAAGCTATAGGTTGTTCAGCTAAAATGATCACTAATGCCTTAAAATAGAGAGCAAAACCAGAGACACGTCGCAGAGAAAACGGAAGAGAACCATCAAAAGGGATCACAGAATAACCAGAATGGCAAAGGCTCAGCCAATGATCAGCTCCAGAATGATCAATGAAAGAATGAATGAATGAATCAATGAAAGACTGTGACAATGAGAAGATTTCTGTGTGAAACTAATCTAAAAATAGTTTTGTGCAGAGAGGTGGATCCGCTGGTAAAGCGTTGGCCTCACAGTTCTGAGGACCCAGGTTCGATCCCTTACTTGCCTGTGTGGAGTTTGCATGTTCTCCCCGTGCCTGCGTGGGTTTTCTCCAGGCACTCCGGTTTCCTCCCACATCCCAAAAAGATGCAACATTAATTGGACACTGTAAATTGCCCGTAGATGTGATTGTGAGTGCTGCTGTTTGTCTCTATGTGCCCTGCGGTTGGCTGGCTACCAGTTCAGGGTCTACCCCACCTTGCAGTCCGTTGAGAGCTGGGATAGGCTCCAGCACTACCCGCGAACCTCGTGCGGATAAGCGGCTAAAAAAATGGTTGGATATATGAATGCAGTCTTGTCACAAATCTGAATATTTCATTTCATGCTTGCAGAAATTTTGTATGATTGTCAATTGTATTTAAAAACATTTTTCCCATTCCCACCGACATTGTACGTGGAACAGGGACTAGCAAGTCCTGTGCAATAACATTTGTGAACCTCAGTTCCCCGATGCCTTAACAGTGCACTCACTGATTGCTACATTTACAGAAATATCTTTGATTTTCAAGTTTCTCATGCAAAAGCTTAACAAGTCTGGCTTACAAAAACCAGCAAATATGCATATCGCATTTGGCGATGGGGAGGGGGGTGTTTAAAGGGCAAGGTACACTAAGACCACCCTCTTTTTCAAACGTGTCCCCTCTTTGGCCATGAAAAAAATGTAATTCCTTTTTGAACATGTGGTAACATTTTTTTGAGCTGCCAATGAACGCATTATGTACAATTGAGGTGCATCTAATTAATCTTAGGGACAAATAAGACATGCTGAAATTATGTCAACCAAAACAGCATTCAAAAGGCAAAAAAAGACAAAAAAAAGACAAAAAAACATTGTCAATATCAGTTGAGAGAAGTCTTTAGCGTGATACGTGTCGCACTCGATAACATACCTCAACTTTAGATGATTTCACACAGATCTGCCTGTCTTGCTTGCAGCATCTTTCATACACGTAATGGAAGCTATGGTTGCTTCCAAATCATAGTGTTACGTGCCCTTTTTTGTAACCATTTCGAACGCACTGCTTGCTAGTCGTGAGCCCCTCCTCCATGTTGCTTCCTTGGAACAATGAATGAATGAATGAATGCTATTTGTTGTCATCATACAAAACTATACAATGAAATTGGATAGCCTCTCCTGTCAGTGCATACATAAAAGCATGTAAAAAATAAAAACATTAATTTAAATAAATAGAAACACGTATTGTATAAGTATTGTTCAAGATATTGAAATCAGCATGACTTTGCATGAACAGTGTTCCTCTTGGGGAAAAAAATTGTTCCACAGTCTGTTGGTCCTTGGTTTAGCCCATCTGTAACACCTTCTAGATGGCAAGAGCTCAACCAGTTGATAACCGGAGTGTTCCGAGTTCTGCTGAGGCACTGAGAGGAGTAAATGTCTGCCATGGAGGGGAGAGGGCAGCCAATGATCTTCTATGCTGCTATGATTGTCCTCTGAAACGTTTCTGTTTGCCTTTTTGCAGCTCCCATACCAGATGGAGAGACAGTACGTCAGCAGATTCTGGATGGATGAGTGGTAAAAGACCAGCCACAACTTTGTGTCCAGGTTGTTTTTCCTGAGGATCTCAAGAAGTGGAGATGCTGTTGAAGCTTCTTAATGACCGCTGAGATGTTGTCTGTCCAGGAGAAGTCCTCAAAAATCAGGACTCCCATGAACGTTAATGTCCGGCCTCTCTCCACACATTCTAATGAAGAGCTGACCCGGTTCAGTTGTGTTCTTCCTGAAGTCCACAATGACCTCCTTTATTTTTATACTGTTCAGTGACAGATTGTGCACCAGGTCCAGAAGCGCACAATTCTGGACCTCATCTCTGTAGGGTGCCTCATCTCTCTTTGAGATCAGCCCGACCGCTGTTGTGTCGTAAACAAATTTGATGATGATGTTAGTTTTGTTGACGAGGCTGCAGTCAAAGTTGTAGAGACAATACAGGAGGGGGCTCAACATGCGGCCCTATGGTGAGCCGGTGCTTAGTGTACAGGTGGAGAAAAGGTGGGAGCCAATTCTCAGTCTGGAGTCTGTTGGTCAAAAAGTCCTTTTATATTCAATGATGCCATTGGGGTTTGAACTATGTGGCTACTTATGCTTTACTGTCATTGTGTCACAATTTCTAATTGTACAGTATTGGACTGGACCCAAATACAAACGGACAGGAAGTAGAGGAGAAGGAGGAGTTAATAATAGCTCAGAGTTAGTATTTCTAAGGCATGATGGTGATCTGTAGGTCAAGGAGGGTGCAGGAAGCGGGAGCATGAACAGGTGTTAAGAACTTGACGGCTTCGGTGGAGCGGGAAGTGGAGTGGGAGACACGGGAAGATACGGGAACCAACTGATCTTTACAAACACAAAAATAGTTTTGTGCAGCGAGGTGGATCCGCTGGTAAAGTGTTGGCCTCACAGTTCTGAGGACCCGGGTTCGATCCCTTACTCGCCTACGTGGAGTTTCAATGTTCTCCCTGTGCCTGCGTAGGTTTTCTCCAGGCATTCTGGTTTCCTCCCACGTCCCAAAAACATGCAACATTAATTGGACAGCGGCTGTTTGTCTCAATGTGCCCTGCGATTGGCTGGCAACCAGTTCAGGATGTACCACACATCCTGCCTGTTGACAGCTGGGATAGGCTAAACCACTGCCCCGCGACCCCTGTGAGGATAAGTGGCTAAGAAAATGGATGGATAATTAATTATTTTTTCAAAGTAAAATTTCCCCCCCAAATATTCTTACAAAAAATATGTTTTTGAAATGTTTTCCAGGTGGCAACACCTGCCTGTTCTGAGGACCAATGTTCAAATCCAGCCTCACCTGTGTGGAATTTACATGTTTTCCCCATGCCTGCATGGATTTTCTTTGGGTTCTCTGGTATCCTTCCACATCCCAAAAACATACATGACAAGTTAATTGAACGCTCTACATTGCCCATTGTATGAATGTGAGTACTAGTGTTTTTTTTTTTTTTAAATGTGCCCTGCGACCCTCATGATGATAAGCAGTATAGAAAATGGATGCATGGATAAAATGTTTTTATCAAAACACAAAAGGATCAAGAATGACTATATATTACAATAATTTTTATGGCCCCGTCTCATGCAATCAGGCTAGCCATCATCCTGCCCCACATACTGCTCGGCCAAAGGCTAGTCTGGCTTTCATTACAATGCTAACTGGTAAATCTCATATATCATGTAGCTGGAGGCAGTCTAGTCCTATCACAAAAAAGGGCTATTAGGTTATAATCCACACTTGCACAAATTACAAAGTGTCACTAAGAATATGATGTGTGCAGTCGTGTAGTAATACTGATTAACAACAAAATTGAACAAAGGATGTAAAGTAAGAGAGGGACAATTACAAATACAGCAATAATGGCTCGAAGGATGTGGAAAATTGCAAAATGTCACTACAAAATTAAGAATAAATGTGTAATAAGTTAATGAATGGGAAAGTTGTCTGTTTGTGTGCATGGTTCCATTGTGCCTGTTCAAGGGAAGAATATGAAAAATGTGGTGCCCAGGGTGTGGTGGTGACTTGAAGAGAGAATTGCCAGCTCTTTGCTTAGTTCTTGTAGCGTGCAAATCCTCAAGAGTAGCTAGGGAATATGGATGATGTCATTATCATGTTATATTTATACTATTATGAGTGTGGATTTTCTCCAGGCACTCCAGTTTACTACCACATCTCCAAAACATGCATTAATTGGAGACTCTAAATTGCCCTTCAGTGTGATTGTCAGTGCGAATGGTTGTTCAGTGTGTTCAATGTTCCTTTGTCACTTCTCTTACATAACTTTTATGGACAGAATTTCTAGGCACAACCAAGGCTTAGAGAGGGTCCAGTTTGGTGGCCTCAGAATTGCATCTATACTCTTTGTTGAGCAGGGGTGCTCAATCGTGAGGCAGTCTTGGTCGATCACGGGACTGCCTGTTAACCCCCCCCAAAAAACAAAAACCCAAGCCATCAGCCAATGTTCCCTCTAAATTGCGCGTGTGCGCAATTGTGCACCGCTTATGCAGTCTCTTCCCAGATATTCTGCGTTGCGTGCAAAAAAAAAATCCAATGCAAATTGAAAGTATAACATACAGCTATTCAGTTTGTGGCATTTTGAAATGTGATTGAATGAGTGAGGGTTGACTGGTTGTTACATCCAATGGTACAATTCAAATACGTACTGTAAAAAATGAAAAGAGGAACCCACTGGTTTCTTTAGGCAGCACACGGAACTTTCTCTAACAACTACCATTGCTCTGCCACACATGCTGTGTTCTACTTTACCTTACAACCCCCCGCTCTTAAAGACGTGCACTTATAATTACAAATGTTACAGTACTTACGTCGCTCATCAATGTGTTTTATAATGACAGCGTCCCCCACCACTGCTTTAGTTGGCAACACAGTCTGGGCAACGTAGAGCAAAGATGAGCTAGACATCCTGCTTATGTTTACTTTCGATAATGAAGAAAGTTAAAAAAGAAATGCTGTTGTTTTAAGATGCAATGACTGTCCAAGTATGTGAATAATTGAAAAAATTGTGGTTAAACCGGACGAGATTTTCTCTTTTCTGAGTGGGAAAGGTCTGGTCTCAAGACAAAGTAGAAAATGCAGGATGAGATGGTGTGTAATTTTAAAATTCCACCTTGGCACAGATGATGGATGGATAAATAGAAATTTAGTATACTTTGTACATTCAACAACCTTCACTTTACTCTTACTGCCTATAAAGCACCTGTGACTTACTGCTATTTGTACTATATAATTTATATTGTTTATAGTATATCCTTTATATGATATAGTTTCCTATTTAATTTTTGTTTTTCATTTACGAAACACCCAATTTTGTTAGAATTGCCTATACAATAGTGTATTCTATTCTATTCTATTCTATTCTATTCTATTCTAAAAGTAAGTTTCTTTCGGCTTGTCCCTTTCGGGGTCGCCACAGCGTGTCATCTCAGATGAACGCACATATGTTTGGCACAATTTTTATTCACATATAAATCCAAATTCAGTTTTAAACAGTTCATGTCCAGTGTATTGCTACTGACAAAACAAGATTGTTGATCACAGTCCGTAGGGATTCTCAGCAGGCACTAGATATTCGTCCTGGAGATTTTGCAGCCCTATTTTTGCAGTTAGTTCCAGAAAAGCCATAAAAAGGAATACAAGAAAAAGGAAAACATGGTAGCCAAGTTAAATTGATACTTGAAGAACTGAGCTCTTTTTTTGTTAGGTCTTCTGAGTATCTGTGGTTTAAAGTCAGTGCCTGCAAGGTCTTCTCTGCTAGCCTCAACATTATCAAAAGCACTGACCTACATTTGCAAATTAAAAATACATTAAATTTCTTTATTTACAGCAGCCTTTTATCTTCATTTCATTAGGTGTTTCTTGTTTTCACTAGTGTTTTTTAGATGAATATATATCCATCCATTTTTTTGAGTCGCTTATCCTCACAAGGGTCGCGGGGGTGCTGGACCCTATCCCAGCTATCATCAGGCAAGAGGCAGAGTACACCCTGAACTGGTTGCCAGCTAATCGCAGGGCACATGGAGACTGACAGTCGCACTCACAATCACACCTACGGGCATTTTAGTTTCCTATGAATTCATGTTTTGGGGAAGTGAGAGGAAACCGTAGTGCCAAGAGAAAACCCACGTAGGCACGGAGATAGCATGCAAACTCTAGACCCTAGTCTTCAGAACTCTGGGGTTCTGAGCAAGATCTCGACTTGTGATGTATCAATGATCCCACGAAAGGTGAGGAATCTCCCCAGAACTACATGGGAAGCGCTGGTCAATGACCTGAAGAGAGCTGGTACCACCGTTTCCAAGGCTACTGTGGGGAATACACTAAGACGTTATGGTTTAAAATGCATGCCACGAAAGGTTCTGCTTAAATTAGCAAGCGTACAGGACCGTCTTAAATTTGCTCATGACCATTTGGATGATCCAGAGGAGTCATGTTAGAAATTTATGGGGTCAGATGAGGCCGAAATAGATCTTTTGGTTTGAGTTCCACTCGCTGTGTTTGGAGGATGAAGAATGAGGAAAACAATCCCAAAAACATCATCTCTAATGTGAAGCATGGGGGTGGAAGCGTCATGCTTTGGGGGTGTTTTTCTGCACATGGGACAGGACAACTGCACTGTATTAAGAAGACTATGACCGGGGCTACTTATTGCGAGATTTTGGTGAACAACCTCTTTCCCTCAGTTACAGAATTGAAAATAGGTCATTGCTGGGTCTTCCAACATGACAATGACCCAAAGCACACAGGTAGGATAACCAAGAAGTGGCCCCATAAGAACCATATTAAGGTTCTGGCCTAGCAAATCTCAGAGCTAAACCCAAGAGACCCCAGTGGACCCAATAGAAAATAGAGCTCAAATCCCGTGTTTCTCAGTGAGAGCCCAGAAACCTGGGCTGATCTGGAAAAGATCTGGACCAAAATCCCTGCTGTAGTGTGTACAAACCTGGTAAAAACCACAGAAAACGTTTGACCTTAGTAATTGCAAACAAAGGCTGCACTACCTAAAATTAACATTGATTTTCACAGGTGTTCAAACACTTATTTGTAGGAGTAACATTAAAAAAAAAAAATCATTGTGATTTCTAGATGTTTTTTATATGTCTCTTGCACTGGATATGCATCCAAGATGAGAATTTCAGACCCCTCCATGATTTCAAAGTGGAAGAACTTGCAAAATCATAGGGTGTTCAAATATTTATTTTCATCATATATATTACAGTATATATGTATTTATTGGGAGTTTACATGTTCCCCCTGTGCCTGTGTGGGTTTTCTCCGGGCACTCTGGTTTTCTCCCACATTCCAAAAACATGCATTAATTGGATACTCTAAATTGCCCGAGGTCTGATTGTGAGCGCGGCTGTTTGTGCCGATGTGCCCTGCAATTGGCTGGCAACCAGTTCAGGGTGTACCCTGCCTCCTGCCCGCTGACAGCTGGGATAGCCTCGCACACTCCCACAACCTCTGTGAGGAAAAGCAGCTCAGAAGATTAATGGATGGATGGATGTGTGCAATGGGTGGGAGGAGTACAAAAAAATCATTTTCAAAGAGACCTTTTCAAGAAAAAATTAACCATGTGTTGAAGAAAAAGTCACCAAAACGATGAAAAATGTGCTAGCGAACTCACTCAACAGTGCTGGGGTCATTTAATATGGCAATGCCTTGCTCAGAGTTAGGTGTGGGTCCCCCACATGATAAAGAGTTTAACTGCTTATTAACCATAACCAAAGCGGCACTCAGCATTCAGCCCGTAGTTGAATACAGAAACGAGCAATCAACATACGAATGAATGTTTTTGATTGACAGGCTAAGCGCTGTCTCTGGCACTTTCAGCAGACACACCCACACAGTTCTGCATACAAAACTATGGTACACAAAATTAAAATTTGTCCAAGACATAATACTATAAAGATGTTAGATACGAAATAATCACTAAAATTATGGGGCCCTGTTTATGACAGAGCCACCGTTACTTGGCTCATACCACTCAAAGAGGCTTCATGTCAAACTCTGTAATCGGTCATAGTCTCAAAGATCACTAAATGACAAACAGACTAAATACACGAGTCACTTTTTCATGTCGCCATGTGCCAAAAGATCCTGATGCGCCACAGAATATTTGCCATGTGGCTGATCTGTAAAACCATTGTTTCCACTAAATTAACAAAGAAATGTTGGAATTTATGTTTTTTGCCCAATTGGTCAAGTCAGGCTGAGAAATAGTAGTGCAATTTGCACGTGGGAGTGTGCAGCGGCATCCCCCTCCCAAAATGGAGATGGTCAATATGCTTGGAAATGTTGGGAAATAAAACACACCACTGTATGACAAACTGCATGACAGCCAAGAGCAGCAGCTGCACAGCTGATTTAAAAATGAGCCTTCAGTGTGCAATAAAAACAAGACAACATGTTGTTGACCTAGATCTGCAATCATCAAAATGTATTTACTGCGTGTAGGCATGTGTGTGAGTGTGTGCTTGTGAGAGAGAGGAGGGATAAAAAGAGCTACGGACTACTACAAACTTTGTACTTGTCTTCCCAGCAAACAGTGGTGGGAAATAATGAAGTACAACTGTAGTAAAATTTTCATGTACTGTATCTGTACTCAAGTACAGCATTTTTTGATTACTTCATCTTTTCTGCTGTAGATTCCTGTAACAGACTGGCAACCAGTCCAGAGAACCCAAATGAGGGTAATCTGTATAGGAAATAAAAGGGTGAATGGACAATGGGCGTCGAAGTGATAGGACAAATGGCAAGATTTTCCCGAGTTCCAAAGCATGGGTCTTTTTTTTTTAGGAAATGGTGGCTCACGTTATTTGGAAAGTCTTTAAGCCCACCTTAAACTTTCTGATCGTGAAACACCATCCACATGACCCCCCACCACCAGCACCAATCCAACCAGATTAATATTTTTAGATAGGGAAATTCATCTATACACATTTAAAAGAGAGAAGCTATTTGTTCGTGCAGAAATGTTTTTTTTCCGTGTGCCAAACTATAAGAATGGGGTTTGCATATAATTAACATTTAAAGTGCATGTGTAGAATTTTTTCATTTCTCTCAGTTCCAAATTATCAAAGTGTTTTTGCATATAAATGATATTCAAAATGCATTTTTACATACACTTGAGCCTGTGCTGTTCTTACTTTTACTTTGGTAAGGGTGTTGAATAAGTATTTCTAATTGCAGATGATCAACGTTAAAATGCTAAATATGAATTAAGGGTAGCATATATGAACTGAGTTCCAAGAACTGACCCTTGTGGGAACCCCATATGTCACTCTCATCCATCCATCCATCCATCCATCCATCCATCCATCCATCCATCCATCCATCCACCCATCCATCCATCCATCCATCCATCCATCCATCCATCCATCCATCCATCCATCCATCCATCCATCCATTTTCTTAGCCGCTTATACTCACGGGGGTTGCGGGAGCACTGCAGCCTATCCCAGCTGTCAGCGGGCAGGAGGCAGGGTACACCCTGAACTGGTTGCCAGCCAATCACTGGGCACATCGAGACAAAGAGCCGCACTCACAATCACACCTAGGGACAATTTAGAGTGTCCAATTAATGTTGCATGTTTTTGGGATGTGGGAGGCAACTGGAGTGCCCAGAGAAAACCCATGCAGGCACGGGAAGAACATGCATGCCGCCCAACTGTCGTTCAATGAGAGTGAAAACTTCAATGGTTCTGAAATAACTCCTTTCCTCCTGAATCTGACCTGAATCTACTTCTACCCACATTTCAATCCTGTTCAACAGTATGTTATGATCTACTGTATCAAATCCCGGACTAACATCTGATTCACCATTACAATAACTCAAACCTTTCCCAAATAAGTGTTCAATGTCATGTATCATTTCGCTCAAAAATCCAAGAGATAATGCTGTACTTTGATGAGGTCATCAACCTTTTTGAAAATCATCAAAAAAAAAAAAAGTTACTTTTCATAAATTGCTGAGAAAAAATGAGGCAGAGGTGTGAGATAACTGTAGTGGTGACCGTGTCAACAGAGTGCAAGTATGTTTGAGATTCTTACTAATGATTTCAGAAAAGTGTTGCTGTCTAGCCCTGACTAACGCTTGGTTCCAATTACACAGACTTTGCCTGTTGATCAATCCATCCATTTTCGTACCCGCTTATCCTCATGAGGTTTGCGGGAGTGCTCAAGGCTGGGTACATCCTGAACTGGTTTTAGCCAATCGCAGGGCACATGGAGACAGACAATAGTTGCACTCACAATCACACCTAGAGGCAATTAAGAGTTTAGCCTTTCTCGCCTTCTGTTCTGCATTCCTACACCTTGATTTCAGACCTTTACCATAATAGAGGTCCTCCATGGTGTTTTAGGTCCACTCTAGGTTGTCATAGTTTTAACAGAAGCAAGCATCTATAACATTTGAGATTTTCCAATTAAATTTATCCAAAGGTTTCTGTCTCTCAATTTACAGTTGATAACACAGCTATGGCTTCCATAATCTTAGACCTTGGACTCTCATTTATGTACCTTTTCTTAACAGACGGAGAGGTGGTCAGAACTTTTGTGAGAATTTGTGATTCAAACTACACACAAAACTGATTAGAAATGGCCATGTCCTTAATGTTAACAGATACTGTAAAATGTCAAGATCCTTCAAGATTACTTGGTCGAACATGTGACCTTGCGTGTGGGTCCATCTCTGTATATGTTTAGAGACTTCAAATATGTCCAGTATATAAGAGTTCTTTTGAATTCCCCCCACCCCCATTTTATTTTACACATAAATGTTAAAATGTTGCCCTGTGATTGGCTGGCAACCAGTTCAAGGTGTACCCTGGCTCCTGCCCGATGACAGCTCGGCTTGGCTCCAGCACTCCCATGATCCTCGTGAGGATAAGCAGAAAATGGATGGATGGATCAATGTTAAAAATGTAGTTATGACAACAAGTAGCTGTAGTCACTATGAATAACTTGAAGTCAGTTTTGTAAGTTCTTCCATAAATGTTTTCCAACAATAGAAAGAATACCTTCATAACGTTGTGGTCTGAACAACGTCCGATCAAATGGTTAATTAGTAATTAACTAATTGACAATATGCTTCAATGCTGACAGACCCACAGTGATTTTCTGTCAGCATTTCTTCCATGTAATTTTAACTCATGTTGCGTCACTAGCACATACTGTAAAGCTGTGTTAATAGGTCGTGGCCATTTCGCATGTTCCTGTTGAATCGACTTACGGAAGTATGACACATAGTTTTACCTGACATTCAGTACAGTAGTAAGAAGCACAGAGGTGACTAGTTCCTCACGGCGTGGCTTTGACCTCTTGGTGTGTACATACAGATATGTTTTAATACGAGTGTGCTATGTCAGAGCACTTATAGAGGAAGAAGGTGCACTTTTTGTTCAGTGTTTTTGTGCATCTCATGGTGGCCCGTCAGTGTTGTTTGTCTCCAGAGATACTTTGTGAGCATGTACCTGTTTCACTAAAGCCTGTTCCAGCTGCTTGGCCAATGTCATTTCTTTACACTTATGTCTGTCCCGGTACGTTTTGGACATAACATAGGCATGCTGACGTTAAGATAAACACAGATGGGCAGAGGAGCAGCCCCAAGACAAACATCCAGGTCAACGCATGACTCAACACACGTGTTTTTGTTGGTCTGTGTTTAAATGGCCACATCATCATATCCAAACATACACTGACTTGCACGTGATGGCGAAAAGGGCCAGAAGTACACTTGTAGAGACAAAAGTATTTGGATGCACATTTGACCTCGCAATCTTAGTTGGGTCCCATTTTACAAGGCATCTAACTGTTTAGAGTGCTATTTTCAACAAGTCAGCGGGAAGAGCTATATTATGTACATTAACGCTACATTGTTGGATTTGTCTTTGGACTGAGCAATGTATTGAAATCAAAGAAATGTTGTATTGAAGATCTCAGTCTAGATGACACATTTACTTAAGATGTACCCTTGTGGTATCTCAAAGTTACAAGTAATGTGTAAAAAAATTGTTACTGAGGATGTTGTGAACAGCAGATATAGTATGCCAAGTTGAGGACAGGATTTATTTTGTCCTGAACCTGATAGAGAAGTCACAAGTGAGAGAGGGAATTTGTGCATTTGTAGTTTTTGTCAGACTGGATGCAGCTTATTATTCTTGCATACTGCAACGGAAAGTATTCTTATTTTAGCATCATAAGCCACATTTGCCCACATTGAAACATGAGATATTTACAAAGAAAGACAGTACACAGAAAGAGTTTTCAAAGTTTTAAGTTTACGTGCAGCAGGTCTCTTTACTTCTTTATTGGCCAGATCAATTGCTTTTAACTTGAAAGTTGTGTCTTGCATTTCTTCATGGATTTTCCATGAGGAGGGTCTGTTCATGCTAATTTTATTCATGCACAAAGCGCGAAGTTACATTAAACTTGAGTCTTCCTCGACACATATATTCCACCTGTTTCACGCTTACCTTTTCTCTTCGAGCACCCCTGGCGGCTGTTAGAAAATATGAATACATTAGTCGCATCATTGCATAAGTCGCAAGGTTGAAAGCGTGTGACAAAAGTCGCGGTCTATAGTCCGGACATTACGGTATTTTCCTTGCAGGTATTTGCACATTCTGATTATTTGATATTTCCCAAAATGATTTTGTGTTATACAAAACAACTTGCGTGGAACACAAAGTATAATTCAAGGTAAAAAATGAATTTCCCCTCTGGGATAAAAATTCATCCATCCATCTATTTTCTTCACCGCTTATCCTCACGAGGGTTGTGGGGAGTGCTGGAGCCTATTCCAGCTGTCAACTGGCAGGAGGCAGGGTACACCCTGAACTGGTTGCCAGCCAATTGCAGGGCACATAGAGTTGCATGTTTTTGGGATATTTGACAAAACCGGAGTGCCTGGAGAGAACCCACGCAGGCACAGGGAGAACATGCATTTTAATCATGTGCAACTGATGTACACCTTCAAATTAAGTAAATTCAAGTGCGTGTGTGGAGTCACAAGAAGAGATTGTGAGGGAAATATTTTGCATAAATGATCAACTTTATCACTTAGTAGGTGTCCTCGCAAACAAAAATTATTTAAATGCACTGATTCACACATGAATTCTGAGTCCTTGTATCTTACATTGTCGAAATCAAATGTTGTCATTAATTGTTCATTAGTGCTAATTGTTCATTTTTCTCTGATGTGCAGATTTATTATAAGACTCTCTAACATGGACTTAGTATAAAAGTGTCAACTTTATTTGTTGGTTTTGTCACACGTGTATTCAGAAAAGGCCCCTCTGTTTCACACAGTTTTGTATCCACTTTGTCTATGGCCAAGACTCTTTGCTAGTGACGTAGATAAGCTTGAGAGATTCAAATGACCTGATTTCAGGCCTCTCATCAGAAAAATGTCTGGAACTCAGGAATGTGCGGATGATTTCAATTCATATTTCACATATTTACTAAGGCACAATACAGACAATATTATGGCCCAAATACTCAAGAAAGTTCATTTGGCAAAGATATGTCAGCCACAAGCCTATGTCACTCCAGAATATCCCTCTCAAACGCCATAACTCCATGTTTTTCTGGGGCTACACTTGTCCGTCAAAATGTCTTTCAGTGAAACCAGGCTGTGAAGCACAAAAGGGACTGCTGCCACAGAGAACTGCACCAAACCAAATGATTGCAGGGTCCAATCCTACAATATTAACTACATCCAAGTGAGGTAGGTGAATCCATAATAAGGGTAACACAAGGTAAAAACTTCAAGTGCTATTTTTGAGAACCACATCAATTTGTTACGTGCACTCCCTCCTTGTATTTACTAAATTCAAGAACATTTATTAATTACAAATAAAAGACAAGATGAAGAAAATGCAGCAAGGACAACAACGTTGGGAGAATAAAACTGTCTAAAATCTTTGGTGACCTTTGTCCAACTCCTGTCGATTAATAAGTTGAATAGGTTTTAGTTGACTTTATTTTTGCAGGATGAAGGGAAATATTGTCTTTGACCTCTGAATGGATTTTTCACCCTTTCGTGGGTCATAAAAAAACTTTACTTTTGCCCAGAGCCCTCACACTTCTGTCTGGACGCATGACTGTGGTAACACACATGCCATTCTGCCAGCTCAACAGAGGCCTCATTGCAGTTATCAGCTGATGGAAGTAAAAAAAAAAAGGGGGGGGGGTTAAATGAGGGTCATGACGCACTATTAAATGTACTATATTACAGAGAAAAATGGTTAATAATGCACACAAATATTGGAGGCAGCATGTGTGTTTTCTCGCCTTATTGGCTCTCTTAGCAGAAATGTAGACCAATGAGTGTGTTTGAAAAGGGACACACACAAGGCAAACAGAATTTTTTGACTAATTTGAAAAAGGAAAAGCAATTGGATTCAAGAAGTTAGTTAAAGTGACACACAAATGCTTTGCCTGTGTGTGTTTCCTGAATGGTTTGCGAGAATATTTTTAATGATGCTTATCGCCCTGCAGATATTTGCTGTAATTCAACCTCACTGCACTTAAGAAATAACCAGCCTGGTAACTTGTTTTTGCCCGTGATGTTATTTACAACAATAGATGTTTGACAACTTTAATGTAACACGATCTACAGCCATTCCTTTTCTTTGTCTTTAACAAGGAGGATTCCAGTGACTAAAAGAACACAGATGAAAGTGAAATCTGCCTCCAAACCACAACTTACATTCAGCACTTTGGAATGCTTTTCGAAAAAGATTCAAGCAATATGACCTATGTCGCTTTTTGACTTATCCCCTCTAACCGCTGCTGCTTGTTTGAGGTTTTTCACACTCTACTTGATTTTCTTGTTGTTCGCGCAAGGACAACGGTGCAGTGGTGCAAGCTTGCCCGTATTTGGAAGTGCTTGTGGAGGAGCAAGCAAACTTGGAAGCAATAGGGAGGCTTTTCTGACCGCTTTGTCTGTTGCACTTGGAAATTACTCTGCCTGCCCCTGTGTTATTGTGTGTGCCTTCTGACATCACTGTGATGGCGCTCTTGAATCAAAAGATTTTGAATTCAAGGGCAAACGCCCACCTTGGTGGAATGTGACACGGTGTTCCATCCTTGAACGTTCGCAGCACATGCACAATTCATCGACAACGCGCTGTGTGTTGCTGAGTGCAGTGAGAAAAGGCCTTTAGGCTTTCAAAATGACAACAGAACATCTTTCCAGGATACTGGTTGTTTTCCCAGTCTCAGTCGTGTAAGACTGCCCACATTTTTTATGGGTGTTGGCCTCCAAAGTCTCTATGTCTGCTTTGGCACTGTGGTTGTTGTGGGGGTGTTGACACCATTAAGTACAAATTTGTTAGCATTTTCACCATGTAGAATTGTTACATTACATTTTCACATCATTTTTAAATTTTAATTTAGGGTTTATTTAACCAGGAATAGGAATAGTTCAGAATCTCTTTTGCAAGGCAATCCCGGATGCCCACCTCGGTGATTGACATATCACAGCATAGCACATCTACCTGAAAGGAGACGTTTGCATTTTAAAATTAATGACACCTTTTGATGATATAGTCCCTCATGTCCAGTAGCTGGGGTTATGTAACAGAAGGAGTTGTAATCTACATTTTTAGGTAAAGAGGAATCGCCACAGAAGAAGAGGATTTCACCCAGAGCCAGTCTACGCCACAAGATCATTCCAAAATAAGTGTTAAAGGCCTCTTTATGCAGTTGATAACGATCGTATTAATCACATGACCTACGCATTGCCCTGTGCAGGACCTCTGCATAGTCTGCTGCTCACACATCAAAAAAAGTTGCTGCGTGGAGAAAGCCGTGGAGCTCATCTCTTGTGATTGGTATGTTTTAGTCACATGATGTGATGACATACTTATCATTCCAGCTCCAAATACCACCTGGATTGCCTCCTTTTTGATTGCTTTTGCAGCACAGTGAAATGTATCATCTGGTCATTTTGAGCAATTTGTTGAAGCAAACGGCTGCCAGATATGACAAAAATGTTTCTGAGGTAACCCCACCCTGTGGCTTCCTAGCTAATACCAGCTGTAGTAACACCTCTGAATCGGAGAAGAACTGCAGCACATTTTCAAAATTGCGCTTGAGTATTAAGGGAAACCACACGTGGGTTAGCCGCAGTGACGTCAATGTGGTCACCGCACACGTGAGAATAAAGAAGCCTTAACGGTTGCATCCTAATGAGTCGCTGTTTAAAATCACTTTTGTCTTCAGCTAGATTGTTTTGCTAGCAGTCACGGGTATCAAAACAGAGTTAACATTAAGTTACATCTCATAGTGGAAAAAAAGAAAACATTTCCCGGCCAGTGCAGTGCCCAACAGCCACTCCACATGAAAGTTTACATTTATTTCAGGTTCTTGCTCATATTTACGTGTTTCTCCGGTGATTTTAGAGGACTAAAACTAGCAGACAATCAGCCAGCTAGGTGTTTCATGTTTTCCATTTTGTTGTGTCTCTGAACTGTTGGTATACAGATATGTTTGTTCAAAAGCTTTAAAACTGACACACACACAGTGTCAAAAGTATCGCTGTTAGTTTTTTTTTTCGTTCTATGCAGGGTCTTCATGCATCATACAGTATAGTGGACAACAGGCTAGCTAAAAACACATTGAAGTCAAACTAGTCGAGTGCTTTCAAATCAATCAATTAATCAAAAGCATGTGTTGTCATTATTAGACTGCATACAAGATAACGAGCGCTTCACCACAAGGTGCTTGAACCACTAAAATAAAATTAAATAGAAAAACATCTTCAATATGAGATCAAACAAAACTTCAGGAGTTGATTCAAGTTAATTCTGCCTTTACAATTCAGAGTTTAAGTTCTGAAATTCCATTCCAGTTTAATTTGTTTAAAATAGTTATAGCATACGTGTAACTCAAGTGAGTTCTCCCTTTTCCCTCCTGGACAGCAACGTGAGAAGGCGGCGACACCATCGCCTCCTCCTGGACAGCAACGCGAGAAGGCGGCGACACCATCGCCACCTCTTTGACAGCAACGCCAGAAGGCGGCGACACCATCGCCACCTCCTGGACAGCAACGTGAGAAGGCGGCGACACCATCGCCACCTCCTGGACAGCAACGTGAGAAGGCGGCGAGACCATCCCCACCTGGACAGCAACGTGAGAAGGCGGCGCCAGTACCACCTCCTCCTGGACAGGAACGTGAGAAGGCGGAGGCAGCATCACCAACTCCACCTCCTCCTGGGCGGGAACGTGAGGCGGCTGGGGAACTGTCGCCACCTCCTGGACAGGAACGTGAGAAGGCGGCGCCACCATCGCCACCTCCTGGACAGCAACGTGAGAAGGCGGCGCCACCATCGCCACCTCCTGGACAGCCACGTGAGAAGGCGGTGGCAGCATCACCAACTCCGCCTCCTCCTGGACGGGAGCGTGAGGCGGCTGGGGAACCGTGCCCGTCGCCGACAGAGTAGGAACGGGGAGCGACCGCGTGCCAGTCGCCGACAGCAGGAGTGTGGAGCGTCCGCGGGCCGGTTGCCACTGGCACTCCAGAGCACGGACGAGAAGCGCCTGTGGAGACGTCGCCACCTCCTGGACAGCAGCGTGAGGCGGCATCGGGTCGGTCCCCACTGCCACGTGAGCTTGCAGTGCATCCGTTGAAACAGCAACGTGGGCGTGGCGCGGTGACGAATCCGTTTCCTGGGCAACGTGAACGAGAGTCGGCAGAGAGTCAGTCGAAACTGACACGTGGGCGTGTCTTGGGAGTGGGTCAGTTTCGACTGCCGCGTTAACTCTGCTCGGAACAGCCAAAACCTCGACGTGGGAATGGCGAGGAGGCGGGTCAGTTTCCACAGCTACGTGCGCTTGGCGAGGTGGCGAGTCCGTTCCCACTGCGACGTGCACTTGGCGAGGGGGCGGGTCGGTTTCCACGGCAACATGAACGAGAGTAGGCAGAGAGTCAGTCGAAACTGACACGTGGGCGTGTCTCGGGAGCGGGTCAGTTCCAACTGCCACGTGAACCTGCGTTAGCAGCGAGTCCGTCCCCGTTGCGACGTCAGCGTAGCTCGGCTGGTTCGCCAATCCTTGCCGGACCTGGGCCGTGAGAGCCGCCAATTCCGCGCTCTGCCGCTCTATCTCCGCCCGCATTTCGCGGCGGAACGCCTCGTGATTTCGCGATTCCTCCTCCCTCCGGGCTGGAAGCTCCGCCACCAGCTGCGGGTCTGCCGGTTTCGCTGTTGCCGGCGAGGAGTGGGAGGACGATGTCTTAGTTGCCGCGCAGCGGGAGGCACCGGGGAGCGCCCGGACGAGGCGTCTCCTCTGGCCGCCACGCGGGGGTCCCGGGTAGATGGCCAATCGGGTTCCCTCAAAGGGATTGGTGTACTTAAACCTACCGGGCGAAGACGTTCGGGTGCTGGAAACGCGGGGAGGTGAAACAAACTGACTGGGATGAAAGATCGGATGAGCAGATTCATAATCAGAATAATCGGAGTCGTACTCCGGCAGCCGGTCATACAAATCACGGTCCTCCTCGTACTCCGAAAAGTCAGAGTCCAGAAGCTGGACGGGTAGTGTTCGGGACGTATTCATACCTCGCTGGCGGAGCGTAAGACACGGAAGCGGAGGACATTAGGGAGCCTACCCGGATCGGACAGGCTTGGTCCTCCGGCAGACGGTCTACCTTGCGTCGGTCCCGGCGACGCCGGGTCTTTCCTGCTGGGTCCTGTGTTGTCCAGTTCGTTCTGTCACATCCCATCGGAACGAGAGTAGGACCCAAATGCAGGACTCGGAAGATACAAGGTAGTTCAAGGAGACACGTTTATTATATGCAGAGGTAGGGGATGGAGCAGGCAGTCCGGTGCAGCAGCGGTAGTTGGGACGTCGGGCGAAGAGAGCAGGTGAGTGGACAGGCAGGAGTCGGTACACAGGAGAACAATCAAAGCAGGCAGAAGTAACGAAGGAGTCAGGCTTACAAGGTTGGTTGGAGAACAGGCGAAGGTCGGTACACACTGGTTCAATCAGGGATACCGGAGCACACGAACGGGACATGAAGATCAACGAACTGGCGCCGGCCAGTTGTCATCGCGTTCATATAAATCCACAGCATAATCAGGCTGCATGAGGCGCAGGTGTGCACCTCCCAATCAGCGCACTCGCGCGGGCACCTGCACAGCTCGTGTTGGAGCGGCAGGATCATGACAGTACCCCCCCCCCCCCCAAAAGGCACGGCTCCCAGCCGTGCCTAAACGAAAAAACAGACAATAATTAACACAGGCAGTGGT
Organism: Syngnathoides biaculeatus; assembly: GCF_019802595.1. Lineage (NCBI taxonomy): Eukaryota > Metazoa > Chordata > Actinopteri > Syngnathiformes > Syngnathidae > Syngnathoides > Syngnathoides biaculeatus. The sequence goes on along the minus strand of NC_084654.1, from coordinate 8,665,421 downwards.
GGGCGGAAGGGGTGTCCGGAGGAGGGCACACCCCCCCGAACCCCAGTCTGGTGGCCATCCAGGCCACCAAACACAAGGCGGGTGGACAGGTCAGGAGGACGACCCGGACGCCAAGCACCAGGGTCCCCAAGGGGCGATTCGGGCGGACGACCTCTGTGAGGAACCAAACAGCGAAGCAGGAACCAGAACGAGGCAGGCCACTGCTCCGGACGAGAACCTCCCACGCCGTGGTTGCAAGACGACCAGGGATTGGTCGCCACCGAGGCTTGGTCAGGAGGCAGCTCGTGCTGGAGCGGCAGGATCATGACACACACAGAATAGCCTGAAAAAGCAAACTACCAATTTTCTTATCAACAACTGTGTTGAGAAGGACAAGCAACATCTTTGTGGGAATTACAGGGATGAGTGGAGTTAAAAATGTTCGATTCCCAAATGGGACCACAGGATGATAGAATCCAGAGAGCATTCTGACCAAATTCCCGAGTAATTCATTTTGGCATCTTGTATGTGTCATCTTGTTCTTTTGGTCACAAACCAGAGCTCGTAACCATAGACGAGGGTAAGATCGTAGATCCACAGGTAAATCCTGACCGTAGCCTTTCGGTTCAGCTCCTCCACCATCACAGAAGCACAGCTCGCATCACTTTACACCCTGCACCAGTCAGTCTTGCAGTCTTAATCAAGATCCCCACATACTTGTACTCTGAATCTAGACAGACGGACGATGCAGAGAAGAGCATCATAGTTGAATGATCTTATTTAAGAATTCGCCTTGAAAATGGGGTCAGAGGAGCCCATACATTGCCGCTCACCTCTGGAATTACTATTACAGTATTATTGTTACTCCTTTCACAAGCATGAAAGATTGCTATCACTCCTCAAGGGTAGGAAAAATTGGACTTTCCAGTGTGACAAGCTACTATATTTCACACCACATCCCTCTTAATCGGCACCATAAAACCGAGGAGAAGAAGAAAACAAAATTTCAAAGGAAGCCTTCAAGACTTCAAATGGCCGTGCACTCAGGACCGACACGTGAATGCTGAGGAGATGAGGCTGCAAACTCAAAGTACCCAAAGGAAGTTGCTCCCAAATTAAAGTAAACAAAGTTTCAAAGGAAGCCTTTGAGACTTCAAATGGCCATGCACTCACACAGACACGTGAATGCTGAGTGAACTATGATGCCGACTCAGTACATAATTGATGCTGGTCAGTACATTGAAGCCTGCAGTGTTTCCAGACGACATGCGTTAAGGTGTTGCTCGCTTACCTCTGCTTGATCTCACTTTGGCTGAAAATGGCCAAATGTTTTGGAAGCGAACAGCAACTTATGTCAACAAACAACAACAATAAATATACAAAATAACCTTCAGAATTCAAAGTTGTGAAGATTTTCTTTTGATTTTCATTGATTGTGAGTGACACTTCTTCACAAACAACTTCACCAAAGAGAATTAACAGAAGACAAAGACAAGAAGCATCCATGTCTTGTCACTTGTTACCAAAGTTAAGTGTATTGTATAGTTTTCTTTCATTTGCAGCGGTTAGCTCGAGTTAAAGTTATACATGATTTTAAAATTGCCCATCAGGTATCAAAGTCACCATTATATTGGAAACAATGTAGAGATACATGCAGCAAAATGTAACAATTTTCTATGCACTTTTCCCACGAGAAATGCAACAGAAATAACCAAACAGAGTCTTTTTTCATGCATGTAAAAACCCAGAAATTTTAAGCAGAATGACAAAGGCCACAGTGATCGTGTGATTTTTAATTTCCCCCAGTTGTTTGCATACTGGGTGGTGCTGGGTGTTCCTTCAGGCTCCTTTGTAGACGTCACCTCTGGGCTGCCATCTTGACGTATCCATCTGAGAGTACTGTTGTCTTTGTCTTTATTTTTTTTAATGAGCCACACCATCTGTATTAACTGACAAAAAAAGACATGACAACTACTAGCTGCAGGGACACTAATAAAACTGTCAAGAGGATTCCATTTGGAACAGTAAAACTGGATGACGTTTTATCCCATTTGGTCAATAAAAGTAAACTTTTTTCAGCCTTGAGTTTACCACTTAAAAATAGTACTTAACCAATTTTTAACATTTGTATGATGACAAAATGTTAGCCTGAAGCCGTTTATTGCGGGGTTCCAGACCGACCGATATCAAAATAATGTAAAAACATTTAGTAGAAAGTTTGACCTGTCCCAAATTCTTTAAAAACATTTAAGCTTAATAAAACACACCTAAACATTAAAAAGCAATTTTTAAACAAATGTATTTATGTGTATGTAAAAATATTTGAACACAAAAAAATCAGACAATGTTTGCAAAATACTTTACATATTATGTATACTTTTCTAGGCCTTCACTATGGTAAATTGCATATTCTTTAGGTTTTAAGTCTGAAGATTGACTTAGTCAATCTGAAACCTTCCATTTCTTTCCCGGACTAATGTCTTAGTTGTTTAGGCAGTGTTTTTTTTTTTTTTGAGTTGTTATGAGTTAATTCAGTCACAGCTTTCTTTCGATTGGCAAATCAGACTTCAGACTACTGAGTTTTGTTTGCCTCTACAATCACATATTTCATCAGCAACGGATTCAAAGATTAATGAGCCATGCAAGCTAAAGCTACAGGGATGAGTTTGAATGTTTGAGATCAAGAGCAAGCATTGATCTTACTCAACGCTTCAAACTTTCCATCAGTAATCCATAACACATTCTCGCACAAATTTTTTGGGGTCATCTTTGTCATTTTCATCAAATTCCAAACTGGGTTTCCTTTTTGCTGATGAGTGATTTGCATCTCCAGGTGTAGCCACTGTTCTTAGTCAGGAAATCTTCTGCAAACAGTGGATGGCGGTACGTTGAATTGAATTCACTGCTCTGATCCAGCAGTTGTTTTTGTTCCCTTTTTTTTTTGATGCTTTTTAATAACGGTCATAATGTTTCTGTCAATATATCCTGCTGTTTTCTTTGATCTACCAATTTAAGTTACTTAGTACACTATTTCTTTCTTTTCCCCCCACATTCCATACGCTTGAACTCGCTTCAGCGCTGTAGAGTTAGCATAATGGCTATGATTGAGTTTCCATCTTCGCTCACATTTGCTTGTTTTTTTTTTTACATATAAACACCGCTTTAGTTTTCATGTTGGCTACATTTCTAATCAATATAAAATTGCGGCGGTGGGCCAGCTGGAGAGCGATGGCCTCACAGTTCTCACGACTCAGGTTAAAATCCCTGCCTGTGTGGAATTTGTATGTTCTCCCTGTGACTACTTGCATTTTCTCCGTGCACTCCGGTTTCCTCCCACATCCCAAGAACATCCAACGTTAATTGGAAACTCTAAATTGACCAGAGATGTGATTGTGTGTGTGGCTGTTGTCTGTCTCCATGTGCCCTGCAATTGGCTGGCAACCAGTCCAAGGTGTACCCTGCCTCCAACCCAATGACAGCATTCCCACGGCCCATGTGAGGATAATCGGCTAAAGAAATGGATTGATGGATGGATGGATAGAACGGCATGTTGGATTTTAAAACTATACAATGACAATGTTTCAACAACCTCTTCCACAAGTGACGTGAAATTAAAGTTGCTACTGTCATCACCCATAATCACTGAACCACGGCCAACATTTGTTGTTTCCCTTTCTTTTGCAATTGTAGCAAACCCGTCACTCTCACTCCCATAGCTTTCCCATAACCAAGTGGAGGAGGCAAAAGACACGCAGAACTACTCCTACACTGTTTGGAATTTTTCACTTTTCCTAATATCCCTCCCATTACCCCCCCCCCAATCCTCCCTTTGCATGACTATATTTGTGGCCTTTGGCTTATTTTCATTTTCCATTCTGTCGGTCCTTCTGGCCGCCATCTGCCTTTAACATTGCTCCTCCTCACTGACTTTCCATTAGATAAACAAACAATGAAAGATGTGTGACGTGAATGAATATCCAGTGAGCACAGGACGACAATGCACACATTTATTGCTTCGTGGGGGAAGAACACGTATTGTTTCAATGCATGAGAGTGAGTGTTGTACCGAATGTGGATTTGAATGAATTCAAACTCAGAAAGAAAAGTGCGTCTTCACGTCTGTACAGTACAAATAAATGACCGCAGTTGGAGTGTGGAAAAACAATATAGTCTAGCAGACGGTCAGATTTGTTTCCACGAGATGCTTTTTGTATAATACCACCACCTCGTGGCGATAGGGCATATTACAGCACAAACAAACGTCACAGTTTAGAAAAAGGGACAAAATAAAATATTGAGTATTTAGAGCAAAAAAATTGCAAACGAGTACAAAGCCAAACGGGTGTAAACTTATTGCTACATGAATACAAAAGTTAAATTAGTTTAATAAAAATTTTGAATAATATATATATATTAAAATAAATATACTGTAATATAATTATATGATCATATTTTTGTTCTTGGAATCATACAAATTTAGCCAAATTTTACAGTCATAAAATTTTGAGTGTTTGCTTCATAGTGTTTTTTTCTTTTCTTTTCAGTATGCCTTAATGTCTTCTTACTCAACAGGTTTCATCTTAGTCTCCATTAACACAGGTTGCTGCTGGGAAAATTAAAACTTTTTTTTAAATCTCAGATAGTTCTCATTCCTCTCATTTCTTCTACTTTAAATTTTAGATTTGTTGCCCACAATATTACGAGCGAAAATATTTTTGCTATAATTTCAAGCCTTCTTACTCAACAGTGCTCATCTTAACACAGGTACATATGTTCTTCTTCTTCTTCTTCTTTTCCTTTCGGCTTGTCCCGTTAGGGGTCGCCACAGCGTGTCATCTTTTGCCATCTTAGCCTATCTCCTGCATCTTCCTCTCTAACCCCAACTGCCCTCATGTCTTCCCTCACCACATCCATAAACCTTCTCTTTGGTCTTCCTCTCGCTCTTTTGCCTGGGAGCTCCATCCTCAGCATCCTTCTACCAATATACTCACTCTCTCGCCTCTGAACATGTCCAAACCATCGAAGTCTGCTCTCTCGAATCTTGTCTCCAAAACATCCAGCTTTGGCTGTCCCTCTAATGAGCTCATTTCTAATCCTATCCAACCTGGTCACTCCGAGCGAGAACCTCAACATCTTCATTTCTGCCACCTCCAGTTCAGCTTCCTGTTGTTTCTTCAGTGCGACCGTCTCTAATCCGTACATCATGGCCGGCCTCACCACTGTTTTGTAAACTTTGCCCTTCATCCTAGCAGACACTCTTCTGTCACATAACACACCAGACACCTTTCGCCAGCTGTTCCAACCTGCTTGGACCCGTTTCTTCACTTCCTGACCACACTCTCCATTGCTCTGTATTGTTGACCCCAAGTATTTGAAGTCATCTACCCTCGCTATCTCTTCTCCCTGTAGCCTCACTCTTCCCCCTCTACTTTTCTCATTCACGTACATATATTCTGTTTTACTTCGGCTAATCTTCATTCCTCTCCTTTCCAGTGCATGTCTCCATCTTTCCAATTGTTCCTCTGCGTGCTCCCTGCTTTCACTGCATATGACAATATCATCTGCGAACATCATGGTCCAAGGGGATTCCAGTCTAACCTCATCTGTCAGCCTATCCATTACCACTGCAAACAGGAAGGGGCTCAGAGCTGATCCCTGATGCAGTCCCACCTCCACCTTAAATTCCTCTGTCACACCTAAGGCACACCTCACCATTGTTCTGCTGCCATCATACATGTCCTGTACTATTTTAACATACTTCTCTGCCACACCAAACTTACGCATGCAGTACCACAGTTCCTCTCTTGGTACTCTGTCATAGGCTTTCTCTAGATCCACAAAGACACAATGTAGCTCCTTCTGACCTTCTCTGTACTTTTCCACGAGCATCCTCAAGGCAAATAATGCATCTGTGGTACTCTTTCTAGGCATGAAACCAAACTGTTGCTCGCAGATACTTACTTCTGTCCTGAGTCTAGCCTCCACTACTCTTTCCCATAACTTCATTGTGTGGCTCATCAACTTTATTCCTCTATAGTTCCCACAGCTCTGAACATCCCCTTTGTTCTTAAAAATGGGAACTAGAACACTTTTCCTCCATTCTTCAGGCATCTTTTCGCCCGCTAGTATTCTGTTGAATAAGTTGGTCAAAAACTCCACAGCCATCTCTCCAAATTGCTTCCATACCTCTACCGGTATGTCATCAGGACCAACTGCCTTCCCATTTTTCATCCTTTGTAATGCCTTTCTGACTTCCCCCTTAGTAATCATTTGCACTTCCTGGTCCTTCACTCTTGCCTCTTCAACTCTTCCTTCTCTCTCATTTTCTTCATTCATCAACTTCTCAAAGTATTCTTTCCATCTATTTAGCACACTACCGGCACCAGTCAACACATTTCCATCTCTATCCTTAATCACCCTAACCTTCTGCACATCCTTCCCATCTCTATCCCTCTGTCTGGCAAACCTGTAGAGATCCTTTTCTCCTTCTTTCGTGTCCAACCTGGTGTACATGTCTTCATATGCCTCTTGTTTAGCCTTTGCCACCTCTACCTTTGCCCTACGTCGCATCTCAATGTACTCCTTTCGCCTCTCCTCAGTCCTCTCAGTATCCCACTTCTTCTTCGCTAATCTCTTTCCTTGTATGACTCCCTGTATTATGGGGTTCCACCACCAAGTCTCCTTCTCCCCTTTCCTACCAGATGACACACCAAGTACTCTCCTGCCTGTCTCTCTGATCACCTTGACTGTCGTCGTCCAGTCTTCCGGGAGCTTCGGTTGTCCATCGAGAGCCTGTCTCACCTCTTTCCGGAAGGTCGCACAACATTCTTCCTTTCTCAGCTTCCACCACATGGTTCTCTGCTCTACCTTTGTCTTCTTAATCTTCCTACCCACCACCAGAATCATCCTACATACTACCATCCTATGCTGTCGAGCTACACTCTCCCCTACCACTACTTTACAGTCAGTAACCTCCTTCAGATTACATCGTCTGCACAAAATATAATCTACCTGCGTACCAGGTACATATGTTAATGTTTCTAAATTTACTTTGATTCATAATGATATTACTACAAGCCATGATATTAAATACAAGCCAAATTGAGAAACTAAATATAGCACACAAACTTAAAGATGTCAGAAATAGTGATTACTGTATGTAAATATGTATTAAATTCTGAAAAAAATGCATTTGTTGTTTCATTATAGCAAACTTTAAAAATACAAACATTATACAGTACCCAATGCACATCAACTTCCTTTCCTCAAGATAGTCGTGGTTCCATGTACCTGACTATTTATTAATAACTGCAATCTTTAAAACTGCCATAAACTATTTATATACCCCTGATGTGTATGCGCGCACATTGTATCATGTCCACTATTCCAAATTGTTTTGTACTTTACCAAGTTAAAGGAGGCTGCTTGACCTTCTCTTCCCCATCCAGGTTGCGGTTCTCCTTTTCCTCCTGCCGGTGACCCCCCCACCACTGTTTGACGTGAGCGTCGAGCCTCTCCAGGATGTCGATGGAGTGGTTGATAATGAGCGCCAACCAGGCCAGGCCGAAGAATATCCAGGAGGCCATGAGGACGCTGTACCACTCTGGGTACACGTTGTCTGGGTTATTGTCTGCAAATGAATCATCCAAATATGACGACGATGGCGGCGATAAAGCCTGACGAGCGTGCACTGTGCTGCACCAGCCACAAAGTCTCCAAAGCCGACGGTACTGAGGGTGATGAAGCAGTAGTAGATGGCTTCTGAGTAGGTCCAACCTTCATGATGGTGAAACACGAGCATTGGAACGATGAAGAAGAGGAGGGCTCCAGACAGGTAGGACACCAAGTGAATGAAGAAACCTGTACATCTCTTATGAGGAGGAAAAGACTGAGATGAAACGACAATAAAATCATCCTAAAAAATGTCCTCACCTCTCTGTTGATCTTCTCCTGGAGGAAGTCAAAGATGTTTCGCTCGATTACGAGCATGTACTTGCCCACCCTGTTGAGCACCACCATGTTGAGTGGGATGCCAAAAAGGGCGAAGAACACGCAGAAGATCTGACCAGCAGTGGAGCTGGGACTCATGTTTCCATAACCAGCAAAAGATGAACATGATTACGATCAGTGCATTTTTTTATGTGATGATTACGTTTATTGAAGTTGCTAAATTTTTTGATTATTGCTGTATTTATAAAGCTCCTTACTAGAGCAGTGCTCTATCTTTTGTCATATTACTTCCAGACTTACCTGTGGTAGGTGAAAAGCCATAACACAGGGAGATATAAGAATTTTTTAAATTTTAATAACTCCCCCCTTTAAGCATTTCATTAAGACATTTCCTTAGTGTATGTCATCATCCTCTCACATGCACAAGTTCTCAAAATAAAAGGCAAAACTCGCTTGCGTCAAGCTGCTTATTTGTCACTCCCAGTTTAAGTTTACTGTAAAATAGAGACAATATAAAATAACTAAAGATCGTGAGTTTGGTTTTCATAGACAGCACATCTTCAGTGTGGCACAGATGTCAGTAGCTTCTGATTTTCGTGCAAGCGCAAGACTTGCTGCATATTTTTGTTAATTTCGCAGACTGGTCAGCAGCAAGCTGGGTATTCATGACCAGCGAGGGCGTGTCCTTGGATATGTGCTTGGCAGTGTCAGAAAGTAAGTCTAAACTTAACCCTAGTGAGACCATTGCGAACCGCTGTTGGAGGCTAGAACGCTGGCCAGGATTTTGGTGAATTTGAGTTTTTGAGTCTTTAAATGCCAGGGGGTGATCAAGCTCTCATTCTGGATTTAATAAAGGTACCCGCACACCTTGTCTGTTGCCACACCGGCCACTCACACAGGAGGCTGGGATTATACCCATCATCTGTCTCTGTTGAGACTGTCAGTTGCCCCACATTTAAAGGAAATGAGAGAACCCTGTTTGATTGGTGAAAAATGAAGTCGGCTGTAGACGCACCCACGGCCGATCCCTCCGATCCGCTCCGATATAACTGGTGCACGGTTGTGCAATTTTGGATTTGTGTCATTTAGGAAAACACGGACCATACAAACCGATGACCACTCACAGTTACACCTTTGCTGAGTAGTAAATGGAAGCTACCCACACTGCCTGCACGGAAGACAAGCAAGTGAACCACTTCACTGTTGGTGAGCCACACTAAACAAACCTATTGTTGTGACCACAGTAGCAGCAAACACAGCCGAGCTGGTGAATTTCCAAAATCCGTCGGTGGTGCTGTTGCCTTTCAAACTCAGGCCCACTTTGAACGCATCTTGAATAACCTGCACAAAAAAAAATGTAAACCAACAACTCAGAAAAAAATTAAATAAAACATGCCTGTGGACAAATTGATGGCATTTGTTTTCTTATAGTTGAAGTGAGGGTCAAGGCACTTCTCAGAAATCAGCAGTGAGTCAGCGAGTCAGGGAGTTAGATAACAGTCATCATCTGTGTGTGAAATAGAGCAAGGCAAGACACAAAAGCTCTTACATCTGTAGCCTTGTGATCTACAAGTGACAGTGACAATGACGCAATACAACCTCTCATCTTTGGAAAATTTGACGTTTCAACACTAACTTGTTGTACTTGAATAGATTCTTAATGTCTCTAACTGTCACTTGACATGTTTTTTTTTTCTGACAGTTTTTGACTTTTACTCGCTCCATTTGAAAACAGACATATACTTTAGATTTCCTACTTCATTAAGATGATTGAACTTTTCAATCGCTGCAATGCTGTCACAAAATGATGTGAGTGCAACATATTCAGAGAAGCAAGTTATTCAACTGTTAGATGTGGTTGGCTTCAAGAATAATTCATGGTGAATGGGCTGTCTAATCCCAGCCTAAGAAAAACAGATTCTAGCATAAAAAAATGTTGATCATTTCATCTATTTTAATTTCCCTTTTATTATCATCGTCAATCTAAATCTAACAAAATAGCTAAAACATTGACAAGTAAGTCTTTTATTATAATCAAATTAAGTCTCTATTTGTCATGCAACTGGCAAAGAGCAGCAAATGGAGAAAACAGATTTTGAATATCAGGCAATGAGATCAAATAAATGAGCCACTCTTTTTGTATTTTTCTCAATTTGACCTCAGTTATTGCCAGACCGGGCAACCAGTTTCCTTTCCCAAATAAGATGTTGATTCCGCAAATGATAGGAAGTGAATATAAAGTGTCACTATGAAAGATGTGCTTTAACTCGGCAAGAGCAGCTCGCTTGAAATCTGAAAATCGAAGAGCAAACCCGTGACATGTAGTTATTCGAGCTGTCATCGTCACCAAAGCAAAATTTCCTTTGGCGAGGATGTGTGGTAAATAAAACTCAAGGATGTGGTGTCCATTTGGAAGTGAGTGATGGTTCAAATGTGGCCCCAGGGCCCAACTCCGAACAGGACACAGTCAGGACTTTTCTGCCTTCACGACTTTTCAATATGTACGACATGCTGTTAATTTGAACTGAGCAGCCACCTCGAGCATTTGTGGTCATCACTTGTCAAACGCAAACTAATTTGATGTCACATAAAACCTCGTCTTTCACGCATTAAGTGAAGCAATTTTGTACGTAAAAGCTGTGGAATCGTTTAAAAAAAATATCACATTTTGCGTAGCAACAGCTTTAAAGAGCATCTGTTGAAGTATTTTAATGGGAGACATGCAGTCTGAAAGCAAATTGTACAAACAGTATAAAAGCAAAGCGGTCAGATGGAAATCCGGTGGTCCCGCATTGAAAGCCGCAGGGTGATAAGCTATTTTCAGTAAAGGTAATGGCAGGCTAGGAATGAATACTTCAAGATTTGCATGCAGTACTTGCCTTGTCTTCAAGTATGGAACCATTCCTGCAGATATCAGATCCCTCACAAATTCTATGCTCTTTACGCATCCATGATTCCTAGCTGACGTCTGACGAAAGGCAGACCAGACTACACCTGGTCGCCAGTCAAACACGTGGCACATTTTGAAAAACTATCCTTCACAAAGCCAATGAGGATATTTTGGGAATGAGGGGGGGGACACCCCACAAGCACAGTCAGAATGAAGGCTGGATTCTCACCCCAAACCTCAGAATTGTGAGGCACAAGTGCACACAACTCATACATCTTACTACCTCCATTTTCCTCCCTTATGTGCAGTATAATCATTTAAATCAAATAATATACTGCATCTATACAATCAATTTGTCGTTCATTAAATCCAAGTACAAATTTTTTAAATCACATTTCTTGATCGATAACATGGGAGAAATTCCAAGGGTCTACTGTCTTCCAGCTCCATTTGAATTTTTCAAACATGGTCTCTATTACTAAAATACTAATACTACATACTAAATGTAGGTATGTTCCTAAATACAAAAAAAAAAAAAAACAGTCGCCACTTTCTTTCCATGTCAGTATTTTGGATTTTGGGCATTTAGCGGCTTTCCACAAAAATCACGTTTCACATTGGCGCAAGGCAGTACTTATTTCTTTTCACATCATGTTCCTGGGAAATCCCATTACCACTTCGCTTTTGAAACTTTTAATACAGATGTGATTTTTCTGGGGGCCCAACAGAGATGAAAATGTTACTCGACTTTCATAGGATTGGGCAAAAATAGTGAGTCACTATTATTATTCTGGCGGCACGGTCGGTCAGATGGAAAGCATTGGCCTCACAGTTCTGAGGTCCCAGGTTCAATCCCAAGCCAGCCTGTGTGGAGTCTGCATGTTTTCACCGTGCCTGCATGGGTTTTCTCCGAGCACTCCGGTTTCCTCCCACATCCCAAAAATATGTAACATTAATTGGACACTCTAAATTGCCCCTAGGTGTGATTGTGAGTGTGGCTGTTTGTCTCTATGTGCTCTGCGATTGGCTGGCAACCATTTCAGGGTGTACCCCGCCTCCTGCCCATTGACAGATGGGATCGGCTCCGGCATTCCCGCGACCCTTGTGAGGTTTAAGCGGCTAAGAAAATGGATGGATGGATATTATTATTGTCTTTTTCTGTGATGTCTGCTTTTGTTTGCATTTAATTTTCAGCTAATAAGATTAAGATATTTTAGTAATGATTGAAAGCATGTGTGCCCATTTGCAAAAAATGTTCATAAAAATCTGAATCGTCATCAGATTCTGACAATCCAAGGCTCATTTTATTCCTGTACCACACCTCTATTGTCTGTTTTGACAGGCTAGTATTTGGAATTTTTCTTTTTGTGCCATGCCTAGTAAATCCTCCAACTCAGCTGCACCCCTAGTTGTGATAAGTGCGATTGCAAGTGGATGGCTAGATGAACGTGTACCTCCACTCTGGGACTTAAGGCTCAGATGGCAGCGTGCTCGCTGTTGGTGTTTTTCCTCACCTGAGCCACCTCCTCGAGGCCCTCTTGGTCCAGACACGTGTACGTCGACAACAGCTTCCGTTTGTTCATCAGTAAATCACTGATGTCCTTTTCCCCAAGATCCCCCTCCAACTTCCAAAATAGCACCCCGCCAATGAGCACGTAGGCCACATAAAGCAGCCCCAGTAGGAGGATGGAGGGCACTCGGGCCAAATTGAACATTTCCTTCATTCCCATGTTGATTCCCTCTGGAAGATTTTTTTTTCTTTTGGGGTTAGCGGAAGGATAATGCCAAATAAACTCGACAGTCCCCTGCATGAGCGTTGACTGCATGAATGTGGAGGCAAATCAAACTCCACCCGTGCTACTGTTTCAATCACATCAGAAGCCTGTCATGCAAATTTGGTGATGCCGGCTGTGGCTCAAAAGCATTGTCAAGCAAAGTCAGATTTCACTATTTTTAGCCATAAACACACAGATTACCGAACAAGTCATTTCAGGACCAGTATTTTGACCGCTAGCATTTTTTCCCCCACAAACCAAACTTAAACGTGATACAGTTTTTATGTTTAATCCATAAACGCAAGCTCTCTTACTGGTTGAAAAGCGGTGACTAGTGTCCATTTCCTAAGCAAATACTGTACGATGTGGGGGGTAAAAGGCACTTTCCTCCATTTTTAAAAAAATCTGGGATCACTTCTGTGTGTAATGCGCTCTCAGGCTACCTCGCACCCTGATTAATGTGTTTGCTTTAGATAGCCCAAACACACGCTATTCACCAGACTTTTCCGTCGGCACACAAACACAGCTGTTGACTCGCATGTTAATGCGTTTATACAGTGAATACACAAAGTCTTCCTACCCTTGTACAAATGCCAGATTCTTTTTTTTTAAGTACAAAAAAAACCAAGACCAAAATAAATAATTTAAAACCTTTTGTGCCATATCCTTATATCCTGAAAAACAACATTGGAGAAAAAAAAGAACAACTGATTATTCTTATGCGTATACCTGGGGCTCTCAAATGAACTAAAATGAATTTTAAATGACCACCATTCAAAGTGTTTTTGATGAACCCAAATAAAGTTAAGATGTTGGAATTTCCTGAAATTTTTGTAGTCTCGTTTTACAGCACATGATGTTTGCAAAGATCTTCCACAGCATCAGAGGCACATCGTTATTCGAACATATTAGCCAGAAGAGCAGTACAAAAGAGTTTCCAACCCATAAAATGTAGCTTGAAACACAGTGAAGACAGTCCTCATCAAGTAGAGAAAATATGGCACCGTAGTGACGTTACCGAGAACTGGATGTCCCTCCAAAATTGTTGAAAAGACGACAAGAAAACTGGTAAGAGGCTGCCAAGAGGCCAAGAGCAACACTGAAGGGCAAATGAAGTAAAACATCCAAGCGTGGCTGCATTGTGTCAAGTCACACAATCCCGGAAAAGGTTGATGATTGATGTTGGTCTTATTCTATTCAACCCACCATTTTAAAAGGGGTGTGTAGACATTTTATAGTCACTGTCCACTCACTGAACTTATAATTAGGCATACCTGTACAATGGTATGTGATACAGTTACAGAGATCAAAATGATCTAGAAAAAGGGGCCTTTACAAAGATAATAATTCTAATTAATAATTGATAATTAATCCATGTTTATTATTACTTCTTTTGTATATAAGATGACCAAATATTAGACATATCACACAATTCGCAGTAGGGTGGAGTAAAGCTTACACCACCAGAAAGTGAAACTACAATTGACATTATTGTCAAATTACATCAATCAAAACTGACTTTTATTACTTCTATAAAGGCATATTTTGTTTTTTGTTTTCAATCCAGCTCTTGCATGTTATTTCATTAGATTGTGGAGGCTAATAAAGTCACAGTCAATGCACAGAATGTCCAAAATGTGTTCAGTCATGTATTACAACAAAAAGAACAGCACAAAAGAAAATTATTTTTTCCATAATAGTAGCAAAAAATGGCAATGTCTTTTTCTTCCTGAAAGTTTGTCCAGTGTGTGGTGACTGTGGTTGGCTTAGTGAGGTAGATTTTCTTGTGTAAGAGCATCGCATGAAAATTGGATGCATACAGGCAATAATATCAATGAGAGAAGGGGACGATGATACTTTGTGAGATGCAGATGCACGCCACACAAAATGTATGAAGTATAATTTGACTAAAATAAAACAGCATAAAACTTCAAATTGCTTCCACTATCTCAATGCAGTATTCCAACCCAGCTCACGTGTCAGATCTTTGAGGTGTCTTCCAGTTTACCGGAGGACGCGCCCTCATCCTCCAGCTGCTTCTTAAAGCCCGGATGGGTCAAGCCAATCATGTGCGCCATTATTCTCGATCCCAGGCTGAGGATAAGCGCAAGCCAGGCCAGAGCAAAGATGATCCAGATACCTGCCAGGCTACGATACAAGGAGATGTACTCCTTGTCTGGGTCGGTCCCTGTGAGAGTAGACATCTGATTAGGATGGTATGAATGGTAATCTCCTGAGTCCAAATCCCTGGTCCTGGTCCGGTTCATTTGGCAATTGTAACTGGGACTTTAACCGGGAATGATGCATGAAAGTAATCTATTAGTAAGCATCTTTCCCGAATCCAGTCTATGTGAATCACTAAACGGACCAAAGCGAAAACCTTAGCCGACCACTACTGCTACTCACCCACCACATAATCTCCAAACCCAATGGTGCTGAGGGTAATGAAAGCAAAGTAGAAGCCCTCGCCAAATGTCCAGCCTTCCACGTAACTGAACAGCAGCGGGGGGACGACCAGAAACAGCAGACTGCCGGCGACGAAAAAGGAGCTCACTGCCAAGGCCTCGACAATTTGCTGCAGAGGAGCACAACCAATGGACACTTGGACATTTGGCACAGAGCCTGACAAAACACACATTACACCCAAAGACGCACATTTATCCTAGGTGCATTATTACCTTGTGTGGAACCACTGCGACCATACCTCTCTCCAGACGACCCAAGTGAATGGTGAGACACTTGCCCAACTGTTTGAGGAAGGCCAGGTTGAGTGGGATGCCGCACAGGGCGTAAAAGACGCAGAACACCTGACCGGACACGGTGCTGGGAGACAGGTTGCCATAGCCTGTGAATCATGGAAGCATTTGTCATCCGGCCCGGTTCC
The DNA here is from genome assembly GCF_019802595.1 of Syngnathoides biaculeatus. Taxonomy (NCBI): domain Eukaryota; kingdom Metazoa; phylum Chordata; class Actinopteri; order Syngnathiformes; family Syngnathidae; genus Syngnathoides; species Syngnathoides biaculeatus. The sequence goes on along the minus strand of NC_084654.1, from coordinate 8,649,943 downwards.
AACATAAAAGCGCCCGCAAGGCTCTCACCGATTGTCGTGACCACGGTGCCGGCAAAAAAGAAGGCGCTGCTGAAGTCCCAGTTACTGGGGTTAGTTGAGTTGCCCGAGGGATTCACGCCCCTTTCCCATGCATCTAAAATCACCTGCAAAGGCATCCGTACATCTTTATATACATAATTTTTTTTTTACAGAACTAATATTTGAAATTAATTATGAATTCCATTTGAAACCTGATACATAGCTGTCAAACTGAAAAAAAAAAGAAATATGAACAGAGGACTACCATGTAGGTTGGTAACATACACTATGCAGTAGTATACTGTTTACAGTATCATAGCAACCACCAGACAAAATGTCCACTCTATCAGTGATTTACAGCACACTAGTACCCCCCGAGAGTAATTTGTCTGAAAACGATTATTTATTAATTACATATATATCTTTGTTTATTTATGCCACCGACGTATAGTGTCAGACAAAACAAATGCTCTTCTGTTAAATCAGTGATTCTCAAAAGTGTGGCACTCGTAAGACTAGTAAGCAGGCTCTCAACATGATTTTGATGTTATCATCATCGTCCCACTATGGTTGGATGCTAAAAGTGATGTCATGGCATTATTATTAAATTCTGTTCCAGTTTCAATTGTTGTGAAATAGCAACAGTATTAAATCACTGACTAACACATTACATACACACAACCCTGACAAAATTGATCGATTGTCAGTTTATTAGGTCAGGCAGTTAAGTGCTTAGCATTATATTAGTATGTACTTTGCGCTTTAATTGTATTGATCTTTTGCCTCCCAACCCCACCCTTTTCAAATTTACTCAGATTAAAATCGACTTGTGTCGACAAGCCGTTGACAGGGTTACAACTGCGCTGACTGACTATGCTCTCGTTTACCATCACATTAATGACAAAAAGTTTTGGGCCGCAGCAGATGAGTCCGGAACAAAAACAAGCCAAACCTGAACAAACTTCTCCAAGGCCTGCCCATCCAGACAGGTGTAATTAGCCAAGAAATTCAACTTCTCCAGTTGGAAGTGGTTTCGGTTGTTGCTCTCAGCTTCCCGCTCCAGAATTTGGAAAATGATGGCTCCAAATAGCAGGTATGTGAGGTGGGCCAGAGCCAGAAGTACCGTCCAGCTCACTTTGACACGGACCAGCTGGATCCCCGCCATCAAAAATTTGCCCCTGAGCCACGATGGACACATTTGCCGGTGCGCAGATTGAGGTTTAGAATTGAAGAAAAGATTTAACATTAAAGGCCTTGAGCAAATGAGATTTTTGAAAGTATTCCATGGAGACTGATGCCATTATTGTTGGGTGGAAAAAAAGTATTTTCTTCTATTATCTTTAAGTTCCTACAATGTAATAGATGTGTTGTTCTCTAGTAAAGCTGCATCTTGTGACCACGGTTCACCCTCCACAGGTCGAGCATCCCCACTCGGTGCTCGTCCTGATTGGTCAGAGAAGCCCACTATCTTCTGAGACATGATTTATGGGTCGCTCGGGTGATGACAAAACACCTCTTCTCCATTAGGGCGACATCTGGACACAAACACACAACTGTTGCAACCGTTTGCACTAATAAGGAAGCATCTTGCCTGTAGAACAAAAGTTAATATTTCACCTGACTGCGGTCAGACAGTTAAGTAGTTCACTCGAGCTGTGTGCATTGCTAACCCCAAGGACACCGTCAAGTCAAGTGGAAACCCGAGGATAATGCAAATCCACCACAAATGATTTAACACCCTGTGGAAATGTTCAAAATACAGACTTGACATGTGTCCACGTGGAGTAATTTAATGTCATTATATATGGACAATTTGAAATCTCATTTGGTTGCAAAGTCGCATTTTTTTTCCCTGAGGACGCCTGCTAGAATAATCATACAATGCTTTCACCAGCTTGAGAAGGCGTTAATGTTAATGGTCGAGTGGGAGGAATAGAGTTGACATTTTGGAGAGTTGGAGTGAGCGATACTTGACTGCGAGCCATAAAGGGCCGAGTCGAAAGATGCCTCGAGAGGGAAACTAATGGATTTCTGAGGCTTTTGTGTTTAAAAGGCATGTAAAGAATCATCGACAGTATGCCGACAACAACTGTCATAATTGTCCAGGATTTGTATAGGGAGTGGCATTCCTCTCTTTTTTAGAGGGACTAATAATGCTGTAGTCAAAATAGAACATAATTAAGATTGTAACATTTGCCATAATTTAGCATACAACATACGTTTTTCTTTCTCCCCAGTAATTTACCAACCAGAACATTAGGTATACAAGCACAATGCTATCCAACGACTTCTGCATGCTCAAATAAAACTCATTATTATTTTAAAATACAGTATATTATTGTTCCTGTAGTTTGTCATATTTTAGAACTCCTTTACTATATGTGAGGTATAATATTTTGACCCCTCTAACTGAAATACATCTCTGGTATGACCATCCATCCATTATCTTAGTGGCTTATCCTCATGAGGGTTGTGGGAGTGCTGAAGCCTATCCCGGCGATCAACGGGCAGGAGGCAGGGTACACCCTGAACCGGTTCCCAGCCAATTGCAGGGCACATGGAGACAGCCAACAATCGCACTCACAATCACACCTTGGGCAAATTTAGAGTGCCCAATTAATGGAATTCTCGCATGATTTTGTGACTCCACACAAGCTGGGCTGGAGTTGAACCCAAGTTTTTCAGAACTGTGAGGCCAGCGCTTTACAGCTACACCACTGTGCTGCCTCTTTGGTATATTAGCTCGATATACCCGAATCTATATATCAACACTATATACTGTATTGTGAAATAACTATACTATTTTAAGTCTTATAATAATGTCTTTACAGTACATCACATTTTTGTATCCCTTGTCCTGCTGCAAGGGTGAAGTGTAAGCTAGGAAGGTAGGGACCACCCCATTGCCAGCCAATCACAGAGCACATAAAGTCAATAGAATTTTCACACCGAAGGACAAATTTGGAGTCAAATGCAGCCCGATGGGGGACATGATGATTAGGAGAAAGGTTGATATATTGTGCATCCAAGAGTGGAGGTGAAAAGTTACTAAGTCTAGAAGTTTAGGAGCAGGGTTTGAATTATTCTACCACGGAGTAGAAGGGAAGAGAAATGGAGTAGGGGTTATTTTAAAGGAAGAGCTGGCTTAGAATGTCTTGGAGGTGAAAAGAGTATCAGATTGAGTGATGAGACTAAAATTTTAAATTGAGGGTGTTATGTATACTGTGGTTAGCGGCTATGCCCCACAGGTAGGATGTGACCTAGAGATGAAAGAGAAATTCTGGAAGGAACTAGATGAAGTAGTTCTGAGCATACCAGACAGCGAGAGAGTTGTGATTGGTGCAGATTGTAATGGACATATTGGTGAAGGTAACAAGGGGGATTAAGAAGTGATGGGTAAGTATGGCATCCAGGAAAGGAACTTTGAGGGAAAGATGGTGTTGGACTTTGCAAAAAGAATGGAGATGGCTGTAGTGAACACCTATTTCCAGAAGAGGCAGGAACATAGAGTGACCTACAAGAGCGGAGGTAGAAGCACGCAGGTGGATTATATTTTGTGCAGACGATGTAATCTGAAGGAGGTTACTGACTGTAAAGTAGTGGTAGGGGAGAGTGTAGCTTCACAGTATAGGATGGTGGGGTGTAGGATGATTCTGGTGATGGGTAGGAAGATTAAGAAGACAAAGGTAGAGCAGAGAATCAGGTGATGGAAGTTGAGAAAGGAAGAATGTTGTGCAGCCTTTTGGAAAGAGGTGAGATAGGCTCGAGATGGACAGGAAGACCTCCTGGAAAACTGGAATACTACTGCCCAGGTACTCAGAGAGGCAGGCAGCAGAGTACTTGGAGTACCTTCTGGTAGGAAAGGGGAGAAGGAGACTTGGTGGTGGAACCTCAAAATACAGGAAGTCACGTAAGGAAAGAGATTAGCGAAGAAGTGGGACATGGAGAGGACTGAGGAGAGGTGGAAGGAATAAATTGAGATGCGACGTAGGGGAAAGGTAGAGGTGGCGAAGGCTAAACAAGAGGCATACGATGACGTACACCAGGTTGGATACAAAAGAAGGAGAAAAGGATCTCTACAGGTTGCCCAGACAGAGAGATAGAGGTGGGAAAGGATGTGCAGCAAGTAAAGGTGATTAAGGATAGCGATGGAAATATGTTGACTGGTGCCAGTAGTGTGCCAAGTAGATGGAAAGAGTACTTTGAGAAGTTAATGAATGAAGAAAATGGGAGAGAAGGTACTGTAAAAGAGGCAAGTGTGAATGACGAGGAAGTGGCAATGAATAGTAAGGGGGAAGTTAGAAAGACACTGAACAGAATGAAAAATGGAAAGACAGTTGGTCCTGATGACATACCAGTGGAGGTGAGGAAGCAATTTGGAGAGACGGCTGTGGAGTTTTTGACCAATTTAATCAACAGAATACTAGTGGGCAAAAAGATGTCTGAAGATTGGATGAAAAGTTCCCATTTTTAAGAACAAAGGCGATGTTCAGAGCTGTGGATATTATATAGGAATAAACTTGATGAGCCACACAATCTGGTTATGGGAAAGAGTAGTGGAGGTTAGACTTAGGACAGAAATAAGTATCTGCGAGCAACAGTATGGTTTCATGCCTAGAAAGAGTACCACAGAGGCATTCTTTGCCTTGAGGATACTCGTGGAAAAGTACAGAGAAGGTCAGAAGGAGCTACATTGTGGATTTGTGCATCTAGAGAAAGCCTATGACAGAGTACCAAGAGAGGAACTGTGGTACTGCATGCATAAGTCTGGTGTGGCAGAGAAATATGTGAGAATAGTACAGGACATGTACGATAGCAGCAGAACAATGGTGAGGTGTGCCTTAGGTGTGACAGAAGAATTTAAGGTGGAGGTAGGACAGCTCTGAGCCCCTTCCTGTTTGCAGTGGTAATGGATAGGTTGACAGATGAGGTTAGACTGGAATCCCCTTGGACCATGATGTTCGCAGATGATATTGTGATATGCAGTGAAAGCAGGGAGCAGGCATAGGAACAATTAGAAAGATGGAGACATGCACTGGAAAGGAGAGGAATGAAGATTAGCCGAAGTAAAACAGAATATATGTGTGTGAATGAGAAAGATGGAGGGGGAAGAGTGAGGCTACAGGGAGAAGAGAGCACGGGTGGACGACTTCAAATATTTAGGGTCAACGATCCAGAGCAATGGTGAGTGTGGTAAGGAAGTGAAGAAACGGGTCCAAGCAAGGTGGAACAGCAGGCGGAAAATGTCTGGTGTGTTATGTGACAGAAGAGTCTCCGCTAGGATGAAGGACAAAGTTTATAAAACAGTGGTGACGCCAGCCATGATGTACTGATTAGAGACGGTGGCAGTGAAGAAACAACAGGAAGCAGAACTCGAGGTAGTAAAAATGAAGATGTTGCGGTTCTCGCTCGGAGTGAGCAGGTTGGATAGGATTAGAAGTGAGCTAATTAGAGGGACAGCCAAAGTTGGATGTTTTGGAGACAAGATTCGAGAGAGCAGACTTGGATGGTTTGGACATGTTCAGAGACGAGAGAGTGAGTATATTGGTAGAGGGATGCTGAGGATGGAGCTCCCAGGCAAAAGAGCAAGAGGAAGACCAAAGAGAAGGTTGATGGATGTGGTGAGGGAAGACATGAGGACAGGTGTGAGTGAGGAAGATGCAGGAGATAGGGTAAGATGGAAAAAGATGACACGCTGTGGCGACCCCTAACGGGACAAGCTGAAAGGAAAAGGAGGACAAATTTGGAGTCATCATTTCCCTTATTCTGATGAGCATCGTCTGGAAGCATGCTATATGAGTTAGCTTTTTATGGAACTACTTGGCATTTATTCCAGCAGTCAGAAAACGCCATTCAAAGCACACAAACATGAAGAAAGCCACCCGATTCAATAACAGCTGTCATGACTGCTGTCATCCAAGAAGACTCCAAGGCAACTCAGACGGCTTGATGCAAATTGTGCAGCTGCTTGTCATCTGTCAAACAAATCAATGCAAAGCCACGCAAACAGTTCGTTCCCACGTCATTGCGTGCTCTCTTTTTGGTGGTGGTTGTGCTGCAATGGCTCTGAGGAGGTTGGATGCCTCAATTTTGATGACCTATATATGCTGACAGAGGCAGGGAATCAGTCAGGAGCTTTGAAACAGCCTTTTTTTTTGGCGGCACAGTAACTGTTAGTACATCTTCCTCACTAATCTGAGGTTCTGGGTTCAAATCAGACTTCTGTGTTTTACTGTGGTTTTCTTCCACAATCCAAAAACATGTACGATAGGTTATATGAAGACTATATATTGTCCGTAGGTGCAAATGGCTGGTTGTCCAGATATACCTTCTGATTGGCTGCCGACAAGTTCATGGCGTACCACGCCTTGAGCTCAAAGTCATTTTAAATAGCTGCCAGCACACCTGCGACCCTAGTGAGGATGAGCATTTGAGGAAGTGGATGGAGGTATGTACAGTATTCTGTTTTTATTTAAATTTTACACAATCCCCAATCCCCCAACTACATTGGAATTGGGGTTTGCATGTCAAACGATTAACGAACAATATTCATGATGACAATTTATATGATTTATATAATCGACTGAGATCCAGATACAAGAGCTCAATCATCAAACCATCCATCCATTTTCTTTTGCCGTTTATCCTCATGAGGGTCACGGGGAGTGCTGGAGCCTATTCCAGCTGTCAACGGGCAGGAGGCGGGGTACACCCTGAACTGGTTGCCAGCCAATCGCAGGGCACATTGAGACAAACAGCCACACTCACAATCACACCTAGGGGCAATTTAGAGTGTCCAATTAATGTTGCATGTTTTTTGGAATGTGGGAGGAAACCGGAGTGCTCAGAGAAAACCCACGCAGGCACAGGGAGAACATGCAAACTCCACACAGGTGGGGCCGGGATTGAAACCGGATCCTCAGAACTGTGAGGCCAACGCTTTACCAGCTGATTCACCGTGCTGCCAGCTCAATCAATAATCGTAATTTTTGAAAAATTTTAAAAATAGCTGATGCGTATTAATTAAACACGTTGTATTTTGACATATTTATGATATCTTAATATACATTTGGAGGGCTGGTGGCCTGGAGACTATCCCAGTTGACCATGAAAAAAGGTAATATTCATTCAATCAAAACTGTGCATTTTTACGCCACATCTTTTTACATCTGATATAATTCATGTATGTGAAGAAGTTCCAACTCATGACATTGGCGCCAACAGGCTTCCTCTTGTTGTGCCCCCTCTCACATCTTGAAACAACATTTGTTCAGATCAAATGGCCAACAGGGGCTCTGCTACTGCACAGTAGAAGTACACTGGCAGTGACGCTAGAGAGACGCGTGTTGGCACACAACCATTTTCTTCATACTAGCATGTTTAAGTTCCACATGTGATCTTCGTTTTCTCGTGTCTCCAACATCAAGTGTCCATAATGTCCATTCTGTTTTCCTGCACGAAGGATAAGTCGAGGCCTCATGGGTTGATGTTATTTCTGAAGAGCACCTGGAATTTACAAGACAGATGTTACTCCCCTTTTGGGGAAATGCATTATTAATTACATTTGATGCCTAGACTCTATTTGTGATTTTATTCATTTTGATTGGTAAGAAACAAAAGTGACTAAATGACCCCCCTGAAAGGAACTTGTTATCAAAGTACAATAATTAACACCACCAACATTTGTCACTAAAGTAGGTTGTGGAAGTTTCAGCGGGGAACCTATGAAGGCAAATTTTTCCTTAATTTTTTTTCCAGTCTGATGTCCACACACACCAGTCTGTTTGTTTATATGAACTCAGCCTTTCTGGATATGTAGTTAAACAAACCACAAGACATCCAAATCCACTAAATACCTGCCCCCTCCCCGTCCAACACATACACACACAAAATTGTTCTGGCAATCCCAAATTACTGGTAAACTTTTATTGTTCTGTGACTGTGTGTGTGTGTGTTTTTTTTTATTATTTTTTTTTTTTATGTATTCTCCGTCAGTTGACTGCCTGTTGTCATACTACGGCAGCTTCAACTACCGGAAACAAATTCCTTGTGTGTTTTTGTCATACTTGGCAAATAAAGATGTTTGTAATTCTGATTCTGCAACAAGCAGCGTCACAAAAGGTCAGCATGGATGACTGACTGAGAATTACACAAAAGTTAAAAGAAAGATGTGCGTTTCGGACACATTGTGCAGTACTGAAAGAAAAATGATAATCTAATCAAAACTATTCAGCTCATTTGTATATACACAGAGTCCAGATAAGATTCCGCTAGAGGGCAGTGTTGATCGTTAAATTCGTGCGTTTCAATTGTTCAACCTCGTCAGGGATATTCATCTTTCCCATCCTTGACTGAACCAGTGTGTGTGGTTCAAAGTGTCACAAAAAGCACTACATGTATACAATTCAGTGAATACACAGGTAAAATGTACCTTCTCCTGTCTAGTAGAAGACCATTAAATTGTTCTGCCTGTTACTATACATCACGAGCGAAGATGGCTCAACAAAGACATAATTTGCAGTCGGTGAATTACAGTTTTCAGACCACTTAGGTGAAATTGAAATAATTTACAGCAGCGCACGATGATCTCTGGTAGCGCACTAATATCCTGCAACACAGTGTTAGGGAATCACGCTTCTCTACTGTACAGCACTACGTACGTGTGATACCAGTCCTGTTGAGGAGGTTTTGTCGGGCTCTGATGAAGGCCAAGATGTCTGCATCAGCCTGCTGGTCTCCAGTCAGGGGGATAGAAGACGGCGAGAGAGTAGACTTGGAAAGGGTTCTGAAACACAAACACAACTCTTAATTTGGATCGACAATGTGCAAATTGTTCATGTATTCATCTACAGCTTATCCTGTGCAGGGCTGCGTAGTAGCTGGAGTTTGGGCGCAAGGCAGGGACCCAAAGAGAAACAAATGTTTGCATGGATCACCTATAGGATATTTAGCATCTTCATTGAACCTAAAATGCGCATTTTTAAAATGTGGGAGGAAGTTGGAAAATTCATGCAAAGATGGATAGAACATCCAAAGAGCATATGCACAGAAAGGAGTACCAAAGTCAAACCTAAACTTCTCAATTATGAGGCAGACACGCCAATCGTATGCTGTGCCGGGCTGCCACGAATACCATTTATTTAGTCAAAACATTGTGGCATACATTCAGTAAGCCCTAACCTTCTCAATATGTATGTGTGTATTTTTTAATTGTAGAATTTTAAGGCCATTTAGTTTTTGTTACATTCATCCATCCATTTCCTCATTATGGTCGCGGGTTGTTCTTTTTCCAAACGTTTGAATTTTCACATGTAATGGAATTTTTGTCAAAAACAACTCTTGGGTGAAGTTTCAGTATTATGAAAACTGAAAGTGCTGCGACCACAAACGTACGTGATACATTACAACGTGCATTATTTTCACCAAGGGTGTTACCGTGGCTACGTGAATAACCGATACATTAGGCATTGCTGTGGATGCAAAGTGGTTCTGTAGTGATTGGAACCACTTGGATGCTGATGCTCAACCTCTATTTTCTGCTGATTGGCACTTTGCACGAGTTTGGATGAATGATGCAAGTATCCTAGTGCTTTCCTTCTCAAGCACACTTACTGCTAGTATGATGCTTAAATTGCACCATAAAAATGAAATCGGATGACTGTCCCTTTGTTGAATATGAAAGCAAGCAAAACTGCTGGTGTAGCGATGCACACAGCGGACCTTCGTGCATCCAGAGTGGAATTGATTCCTGTTGTGTAACATGTTTATGTGCGTCCACCAAAAGCATTTTAGAAACATTTAGGCGCAATTTGAGAAAAACTGGTGGCTGTTTTACCTCCACTCTGATGAAGAAGTGAGGTCAGGTCTCTGGTCCTCTCGCAGAGTATTGGCCCACGCCAGCTTGGGAAGGAGGGTTCTAAATTGGAAAGTAATTTGACATTCGTATTGAAAGCCAACTCAACTGGGAACACTCAGTCTTTTAAGCAGTCAAGGCACATGATGAGAGTTCAGAGATGCTGGCTGACCGAAAGTCCTGACGCGAAGAACTTGAACAGTCTCCATCTGCTGGATGAGGTCTTACAGTGGCGTTCAGACCAGATATTGCCTGCATGGATCTATATGAACCACAAGAGGGAGTAATAATGAAAACATGTGCTGCATTGTCTTTGGTCTGAGAAGATGCCAATAGCTAGTAAATGGTTGCTGAAGTAAAGTGCACAGGTAGATAGATTTGATGTGAAATGTGGTGTGCTTGCATGGGTAATGGTTATCGTTATAGACTGACAGCATGCAAGAAAACATTTCCCTGCTTTGATAATCTCTATTAAAAAAAAAAAAAAGATTAGGGTTTTTACTCTGCAATAATTAAAGCATTAATAAAAAGTGACCCGGGGTGTCTTAGTTCAGGAGAGGCTGCAAGAGACCATCAGAAACATCGACTTGATGGATGAATGAAAGAAAACTCACTCAAAACCTGGAGTACCAGGCGAGGATGGCGGCAAGGTTCCACACAGGGATCTGGTCTGACTTCTTGTTTCATCTTTTGAGTCCTTTATATTATGTCACATGTCGCACAGGGAAAGTCATGAGCAAAATATAAAACCGGCTTCAGAGACTTTTTCATTGTTTAATTAAATCAATGGCACATGTATTACTTCTAAAAACAAGCTGCCACTTTACTGGACAAGATACCACTGTGAAGAGTTAATCTTTTTCAATTTGTTTTTGATGATAAATTTTCAAACATGCCAGAAAAGGCTGCTGAGTTGTATGACCCATCTGGACTGGAATGACTTCTCTTTTTTGAACATAAGTTCTATACTGAATGCATATAATCATTTTGGAACACAGTGAACTCCCCTCCAACAAATGCCGAAGGACCTTTCCTGTATGATGTAGAACAAAAGGCTGCAAGGGTCACACTGGCGCCATAAAAGCTTCCAAAGTCAGGCACATATGCATATCAACTTACATGCACGTAAGCGTCCTTAGAAACCTGAGCTGATGTGCCAAAAAACCTCCATCAACAAAAGACATTTAAAGCCCTCTCGTGTAGTTCGAATTTGACATGAGTTAACCATTTTGTGTCCTCTGCTTTAGTTTATGTGCTCTTTCCTGATGGGTAGTTCAAGGGAGGTGAACTCAGCCACCTGCACGTTGGAAGTCTCCTCATTCCACCACCTTTGGAAGTCCTTGTGGAGTTTGACCTTGGCCCTTTCCAGTAACAGCTGCAGGTGTTCAATCTCGGTCCTCAATACTTTCAAGTGGCAAGCGGTGCTCTTGTAGCTGATATGAGCAGTCAAACACAGTAGCATTAGCTCCAGTCAACGGGGATTGGAGTTAGTTTGGAGTTCTCATTAAAGGGGAATTTCAGTGCTTGGCATGAACAATATATCCAATAGGTCATGTAATATGTACTCTATTTTGACAATGTGATGTTAAATCCTCTCTCCTTTAATAGTGTTTTGAGAAGATTTTTATCGACAATTATGAATTTTCAGGGGCGCTGCCATTTTCGCGAGTCACATGACTTACGTGCATGGATGTGATGTGTAAGGTCCTGGACCAAAGGCTCGATTACACGGGACACCATTTATGCTCAGCTCTGATTTCTCTGATTTATCGTTATCTGATGAAGAAATAGCAGTATTGGTTGATCGGGAAGACGGAGGAATACTTCAAACTAGAGTACATATTACATGACCTACTGGATACATTGTTCATGCCAAGTACTGTAATTCCCCTTTATTATACAATAAGTTGATTGAAGCTCACATCTTTTTTTCTTGCTCAATGTGTTCACGTAGGTTTTCCTCCACTGGATCCACCTCCCCCCCAACGTCGTCATTTCCAATCACACCTGCAGTACGTACATCACAATGCAGTGTTCAGCACTGAGGATCTGAGGCAGATGCATCTGAAGATCGACTTAAATGGGATTCTAGTTTCATTTGGAGCTCTATTTCGGCAGTTTTGATGTTTTGAATCTTTTGGGGGCGGCACAACAAACTTACCAAAAGCGGCTCTCTGTCTTCGACGCACTTCCAACTGCTTCTTAAACTCATCTGACAAAGCGAGACGATGAAAAAATTGAACAAAAATTGGAATTTTCCCAACACTATTTAAAAGAAAATGGAGGTCTCATACAGATTTGACAAGGCCAAAGTACAGAATCTACACAAAACCAATTGACGCATACTGCACTTTAAATGCACGAGACAAAAAGGAGGGTTATGTTCTAGGGCTGCTCTGCAGGGTCTCTTCAATCTGTGCATGGTACAATGGAATGTCAACGCAATCAAAGCACTGGGGTGTGAAATTTGAAGTGTTCTCTGATGTCAACCACAGGACGTGAAAACTAATGACCGATAAAAAGCTCAAACTTAATTTAATTTAAATGAATGTGCTTCACAGGATCAAAAGTACATTTGAAAAGTTTACTAAAATTACAAAACATCATAAAATGTATGTGAAAGAAGCATAGGAAAATCAAAAGTTTATATTGTAGATTTAAAAAACACACACACTTGTTTCTTCCATTTGTGTGTACAATAAACAACGGACAATTTTAAAGTGGCTCTTCTATGAGCCTGAAAGATCTGCAACATGCAGTCGAGAGAAGGCTCCCCTCAAAACTGAGGCAGCTGAAACAGTTGCTCACTAGGAATAGACCAATATTCCCATTAACCACTGCACAGGTTTCATTGAGAGTTAAAGAAATAGTTTGATTGCTGTGACTGCTTCACAAGGCTGTGCAACAAGTTCCTGCTAGTTTCATTTGTTACTCTTTTTAAATAAAGTAATGGGTGATTTTCATTAGTTAATTTCAGCTTTCAGGGTTAGGGTTAGCTAAAGGTAACCTTACTTAACTAAGCTAACTCAGATAACATAAAGCTAAAGCTAGGAAGCTTTCATCTTCAGATTATCTACAATACACCTCAGAGACTGATCTTTAATGGGAATTTATTTTGAGACACATTGTTCTGCTTCATCACACCATGTGAGCTGTGATTAGTACATTTGTCACCTTCAAATTACTAAGGCAAATATTAAGCATTTTTCTTTTTGATATACGAGGATACTCACAATTTAATCCACATTGTTATCTGTGTAAAATAATAGCATGTTCCAAATGTGACTCGGTTGGATAAGTACCAACCGAGGTACTTACAGTTGAAGCCAGAAGTACACATATACTGTACGAAAACACATTCAATTTTTATCTCACTTTTTTTTTTTAAGTCAAATCAGACTAAACCTCTCCTGTTTCAGGTCAGTGAGGATCACCAAACTTATTTAACTTTGTTAAATACCACAGTAATGAGAATTTCCTTCAAGGTGAAAGGTTTACATACATTTCCTTAGTATCGAGTAGCACTTTGAACTGCACGACTTGGGTCAAACATTTTGGGTAACCTTGCACAAGCTTCTGACAGTACCTTGCTGGAATCCTGGCCCATTCCTCCTGACAGAACTATTGTAACTGAGTGAGGTTTCTCGGTTGCCTTTTCAGATCTGCCCACAGATCTTTGATTGTATTCAGATCAAGGCTTTGTGATGGCCAGTCCAAGACATTGACCCAGTTATCTTCAAGTCCCTTTCAAACCATTTTGGCAGTATTCTTAGGGTCATTGTCCATTTGCAAGACCCATTTGCACCAAAGCTTTTGCTCCCTGGCTGATGTCTCGAAATGTTGCCTTAAATATCTCTTTCGTGATGATGGCATCTATTTTATGAAAAGCACCATTTCCTGTTGCAGCAATACAGCTACATCAACACGATGCTGTCACCTCCATGCTTCACAGTTGCTATGGTGTTCTCGGGTCTACAAACTTCCCCCTTTTTCCTTCAGATGTGACATTGGTCATTATGGCCACACAGCTACATTTTAGCTTCCATCAAACCACGGGACAGGCCTCCAGAAGTTAAGATCTTCCCTTCCAGGCTTGAATTGAAAAGTAATGTTTTCACCCATTTTTTGGTGTTGGATGTCAATGGTAAACATGTGCTTAAGCACTAACCCATATAATTGTTGTCGATGTAATGAATTACCTGACATTTTCAAGTTGATGGAACTTTCTTTACTATTGTTCTTGCCCATCAGCATATTCTATGTGAATTTGGATTTGTAGGACCCCAAGGAGCCAAACAAGATAAATATAGCCCATTTCCCACCGCAGGAATCTTCTCAGGAGCTTTGTCAAAGTGACACTGGATGTATGTTGTAACTACTCTTCCTGCTAATAACTGGTGTAGTATGACTTTGCCGGGCCAAATTCCCTGTATTCACTAATAATTAGTCTTGTGTTTACATGCCCAAAGACGTAGTGTTTGTTTGCTGAAGTGTTAACTTACACGTCAGTTTGTGCTAGCACATTATTTAGACTAGTATGCCTAATAGGTATTACTGATAAGTCTCAAGAGAAGTTTATATGATTGAACAATTTAATGACTGAATACATTCATTTACGTATATAACAAGGGCTTTTGACTGTGTACATACTATAAGCAGGGTGTAACAAGTATTTTGCCACCATGTTGTGATGTCTACACGCAAATAGAATCCCCTTTTGGTATTTGGAGTTAACTGTACAGCCAGGGTCCTTTACACAAAGACAAAAACGTGTTCCTCAAAATTGAAAGATAAGCTTAGCGTTACAGCAGGTCTTGGCTGAGGTCATGTAAGGTCAAAGGCTAAAGGGATTTTCACAGGTTACAGAGACCAAAATATAGAAATTAGGACCAGGTGAATGAGCGGTGGCATTTAGCTTCTTCCAGGGATATAAAGACTTGCATCTGAAATGCAAACCGACTGTCAAACTAGTGATTGACATCTCAGCACCAAAGGTCCAAGCATATGACTTGGGTGACCTTAAACTGCTCTGGGCAAATAATTCTCTTAATGTGAAACTGTCCCTCTGAATGCATGTGGGAAACTTTTATTGTTCTGCCATGCTAATCTGCAGCAGGAACATGCAGCAGACTGCCTTTCCGACTTGCCATTGCCATTCCATCTGAATTGCTCCATCGACACAGTACCAGAGACTGCTGCTGTTTTCTCTATTCTCTTAACCACAATTTGCAGGTCTGGTTTATAGATCTCTGCAATGCCTGTCCAAAGACAACCAAATACACACTTTGTACACCTACAGTACATGATGATGATGATGATGACAACGACCTCTGCTTGGCGTTTGTTTGTACAAAAGTTACTGTACTTATTATTGGTGGTGAGACCTGGGTTATGTCTGGTTTCAGTAAACCTATGCTTCCACATGGTAGCACACGTGGCCACCAAAACATTATCCACTCAGAGACTTGGTCTCAAAGGCAGATAGATCAGTTCCGTCTGCCATGAAGACAGACGTGGTTTTGTGTAGTGTAGTGCCAAAGCAATAAGAGAACCAAGATAGTCAAACTCTTACAATTGTCCTATCAGAAGTAATCTCATTGAAAAAAATACAACTGGGCTACACTACATGCGACCAGATGAACATGAGCCTTCAAATGCGTGTGGGGAAGAAATGAATACTGAATTTGTGATGGAGCCAAGAGTCATTGCTGCTCAGGATGAACTGCGTCTCGACAGCGCATTAACGTTTAGATTTGTTTCACTTGAAAACATTAACCGGCGTTAGAATTAATGCTAACATTTCTAGACTGCATCCGAGCAAGTTTGCGTGGGGAATTATGCCGATGCCAAAAAAAAAAAAAAGATCCAAAGAGCTTCTGAAAGTGACAGAGGAAAAATATTTTGAAAATTGAACCACATCAATTGGGGTGGCAGATATGCAAGTAATTGTAATGATTTGACATTAAAGAGGAAATGTGAGTGAAAAGGCAAGCATCATCCAAAAGGCTATTTAAATAATTGCCTCACTTGTGGGACTAAAATTCGGTTAACATATGGGTAAGTCATCTTTTTGTCATTCTTTTTGCCAATAATTAAAAGCTTGAATTTCCCAAATTAAAATATTAAATTTCTTATGTAAGGAACATCTCATAGCCACAACTGTTGAGTAAATGTTAAGCAACTGAACTCAATTACAGTTAGGAATATTCTGGTATACACAATATGAACCAAAAGGGAAGTCATTTCAGCTTCAGATGAAATGAAACGGACTGTACATCAGATAGTAAGACAAGTAAATTACTGAAGCAATTATGTGTAGGAGTGAAAGCTTTTCAAGGTATTGGATGGCGGAATCTTCTGTGGTGAGTTTCCATAGCAGTCCCCCAGGTCTCGTACATGGAGACTCTGTAAAGTGATCCTGTAGGCAGTTATGGGTTTATAGTGCGAGTTCCAAAAACTAAAAGCGGTGTGGGATGCGTGGGAGATATTGGCTAGGTGCGGCAACCTTTTCTACTCGGGTTTGCCAATGTTTTAAGCCATGACTGTATTTGCTGCAGGTGCCATAATACAGATGGTTTACTGAGCAAGACACTGAAAAATACATCTGAATGCCACAGACACAGTTCAAAATCCAATCAATATTTTGGGGAAGAACGCACTACTGAGTCGCACAAAACTTCAGTCTGAACCATCGTCATTTATGCCGTGACAAAGACTTCAGTATACGTCACAAGATCACAGATAACCTGCTATCGAAGGATTAACAAACAAGGATGAAAAGTCATCATTGTGTTAAGCCTTTTCAATTGGCTTTTTGTGCCCCCCGCTCCCCATCCCCACCTAAAGGACATGGCTCATAAAGTGAAGGTGAGAAGAGAAGAATATACAGTACACCATGGAAATCATGTGAATTCCAAATGGAAGAACTCCAGTGAAAACTCAGTATCTTATATCACCATTGTTCAATTACGATGTTCTATTGTTGTTCCCTTTCTGAAATAGTAAACCCTCTATTCAGCCCTGATAGTGAAAAATGTTAAACAGTGAGACAGGTGAGACACATCCGTGACTCACCTTCACACAACATTTGCAAATGTTCGAACTCAGTGTGCACATAAAGTGGACCACATTGTAAAGCGCCATGGTTAGTGTGGTGCCTTGTCTATTTAGAAGAAAATTTAAGACATCTATGATTGTATAAACACAGTACATTTAAAATCATTCAAAATCTGTGAATATGCAAGTGAATCGCAAATGGGCAAGGGCACACTGTATATACATCAGGATCTTTCTGTTATAACTTGACTCACTTGAAATGCAAGGATAAAAAAGACGACAGACACAAAACACAAAATGTTGGCGATTATCACACTATTCCTAACATGAAAGAAATCTATGAAAGATTAATTTTACCGCTGTGTCAAGTGCTGTACTAGAAATGAGCACTATGCTTCATTTCACATCGGTCTTGACATCTGACCTCTCCAGGACATGTCTGTCGGTCCAGGCACCGAAGTTCCTCAAATGCAGACCCCTCTCCCTGTTTTCTGAGAAGTGGTGTTGTGGGGGTAAAGCAACAGTTTCGAGCTATAATCCACAATAAATACTTCTGGGCTGGCGTTTAAACTTGTAATGCCGCATAATTCCCACAGGTGAGATCAAGATTTCAGGATGATAAATGCTATCCAGTTTCTGTGTCTGTTGATTCAAGTGAATATTAAAAATAAAATCAATAGCCTGTTAAATCAGCATGGATTGTAATTTGAAATTGTTAGCACAGCCCTCCGAAGTGATCAAACGTCAACTGACACACTAAGAGCATTTTCTGCACAATAGAAGTGTGTTAAAAATGAACTGGGAAACCTAAATTGTTATGTATTGATATAAAACACACAATCTGTGTTTTTACTGGATTGGGGTGTGAGCAGGTAATTAATAGCTCAGTGAGCATTAGTCATGTTTAATCTTGAGGGAAATGGATACAAAGAAGATAAGCTGTGGTCCAGCAATAATGTCTTTGAAACCTTTCAATATTTTTATGTTTATATTATTAAAGCTAAGGGTAAGTGAAATACAACATACTATATGCCCCATATGAGAGTGCGCTGCATTAATCTGTCACGTCTGGTGCAGAAATCAAGAGTTCCTGTCTGCATCCTGCTGCTAGGTATACTGTTCAATACGAGAACCAATGATCTACCAAAATAAATATATGTCTGTGCACTTTTGGGGAACATATGCTCCTTCGTTGGGTTTCGATTCTATGACCATACAAAGTGGCCAAGAATAATCCTGTAAACCAGAGAAATGTTTGGACAAATGTGTACAAAGGCTGCCGTTCTTCGCTTTGATTTCGAGCCCAATTCTGAAAACATCCAACAGACAAAGCAGTAAAAAGCTTCAATGTATATTGCACAATTTCGACAGTCTACTTCAAGCAAGAGACAAATATTGCATTTAGTTTCCAAGCAGAGCTTCCAAGATGGCAGGCAAGCACACTGAGCTTAATATTATAGCACCGCTTTCCAGCCAGAGGAGGCAACCACCGTCCACTAAAAACACTCCTCAGCTAGAAGGAATGCAGGACCATGTGTCTAATAATGCAGTAATATTTAACAGGATCGAGACGTTTGCCGGGTGCGTTTCCAAAATTGAATACATTTTGGATGCATTCAAATGCAGACTTAAGAAGACTGTTCGAAGGGTAATCGAAGGTACTGTATATATTGGCATGGTTTTGCTCCCAGGTGCCATTAGTGGCAGAAATCATGTTGCTAAATATTTTACCACATGTATCTATAAACACACGTGGACAAAATGGTTGGTACACCTCTTAAAATAATTAATATAATTAAATAAAAAAAATGAAAATTAACCAATGGATATCAGCCATTGTTTTTTAAATTGCGGTTCAACAACATTGCTTTAAAAAACAAACCCATGAAGCAGTCCTGTTTGGTTACATATCAATAAATGTGACATAAAAAGACTAAGGTTTCATGATGTATGGTAAAGAAGAATGAAAATAATATTTGGGTGGCAGCTGTAATGCTCATCCCGCCTGCGGAGTCCAGACGGCATCAGTTTCAACAGTGAGTAGCTTCGTTTTGTATGTTGTTAATACTAAGTATATTTAAGAGTATATGAATGGAATCGGAAATGGTCAGGTATGGTAGAAGTTAAAAGGAGGGTGGGAAATATTAAGTCGAGGACTCGAAGGATTCATGCAATGTTTGATGACTTGAAAATTTTTCTAATTGTCATTTACATTGACAGAAGAAAAGAACGAGAAATATCATTTGGAAAACGATTTGGACCACAGTTAATAAAGTTTGTGAGGGACATGGAGGCCTTCATCTGCGGCATACCCACGGCCTTGCCTACTATTTTTGTTGAGTGATTGGCAGGATACACTCTGCAGTTTTTGGGAGACAAACGAACAAATGGCAGTCATGGAAGAGAATGATCATTCAAGATGAGATTGAGGCCACTAAGAAAATGCGGAGACTGGAGTGTAGAATGCAACCATGTACTGTAGAACTGTGATTATAGCCATGGGGAACAAGGTATGTACCATGCAGTGATAAAGGGGCAAAAGTAGTATGCATTGCTCACAAAGTTATTACTAAATCAGCAGGCAGGAAAGTTAAATCTGCACTCAAGAAACTAAAGCCTTCCAATGTTAATCTCATTGAAACATTCCACAGGTCTGAATATAAACACAAAGCTAAATCATCACGTAGGAAGTCCTGAATTTTACACAAGCATATCATTATTCCAACAACTTACTGATTTTTTGTTTGGCGTCATGAAGTTGCTCCCCAAGTTGTCTGGCTTCTGCTGTCCTGTTTTTTTTAAACAACAAGAGTAGTAGACTATTTTATAATTGCTGTCAAATAGTGTGTGCGAACATCAAATAATTTTAATAATAATAAGGTGACATGCATTCCTCTTGCCGCCCTCAACAATTTAAAAATTGTCTTTGCTGTCTTAATAACATGCTTAAATGAAAATACTCCAAGGATCAAGAATGATATACTTCTTTTCGCCATGTCACTGAAATTAGCCTGTTATGAAGGACCCTTCACTGTGGGGCCTCGCAACGCAAGAGTAGCTTTCGTTACCAAGACAACTGGGAGAGGCGCGAGGGAATGATTACAAGTTGAGTCCCGAGTTGAACAAAATCTGTCTAATTGTGTTTCCAACAGCGCATCTCTGCTCGGCTTTTGGTCGTTAGTGAAATGTGGTGGCTCCTTGCCCGACCTCAGAGAAACTCAACATATGTAAATTAATTAACTTGTCGCATCAAAATTTACAACAGCTTGGTTGTTCCATTTGACACTTGATGATTATTTATAGACAAGCGATTACAAAGTAAAATTAAATTTACCATATTATGTCTCCTTTATAAATAATGCCCTGCATAGAGTGGGGGGGAAAAAATCACAATTTTAGACTTGAGTGTTGTTTGGCAAATAGTGACATAATGAAGACAGAACACTGAGGTGAAACCTCTTAGGATGCGGTGGGGTACATATATGAGTGGATACTTGTTTTCTTTAGATGATCATATCAAGTCTGTGAAGTACCTCTGTTTGAGCAGACTCTTGTTGTCTTCAATGATGTGACAATCCTTATGGTCTGTGACAAAGGTATCAAAGGCCTCTTGCTTTCCTACTGAGAGCTGTGGTCCTAGTAGCAGTAAAACACAATAGAGTCAATCAGGGAAGTACTCCACACATCGAGCCCATCCAAACATGGCCGCTAACTGTCAAAACATCTGATAGAAATCAATCGACAGTCGGAAATTAAGTTTCAACGCCATCTGAGATGATCCACACCAACTCCTGAAAACCACATGTGAGCTTAAACCCCTCTGGCATTGTCAACTCCCCACCTATAACTCATAACAAATATAAGGGACATAGTTTCTACCAGGAAACAGACACAATTACTGGTACAGTAAACATGTATTTTGGAACACATCAGCAATATATGAAAGAAACTCCCCTCACGGCAGTTTGAGCAACTTACCACGTGCAGGGCAGGGAAGGACACACTGTAAGTCAGGACGAAACCTCCCAGCGGTAGTTGCTTTTTAATGGGCTCATAATATGCTCCAACAACCACTTTTATTATCGCTGTAAACATGTGCTTGCAAAAGTCAGGCCATCGTACCTGTATTACTTGTAAATATGAAATTTCACTGGCAAGATACTGAATCCAAAAGATGGCAACAATTTGGTTCAATAGGTTAGGTGAGTTTTTACATTTTTATGCTGACAAATCCTCAATTCACAATTATTACCAATGAGAACATAAATAAAATATATGTTGCAGACTATAATAAAAATAACAATGGCACTTGCAGTAATATATTGTTATCTGGCAATTTGCCAATGCCATGAAAAGTTTCACACGTGAACTTTGACGAGTTCCATGCACCTTAGTGAAATGTGTATTATTTTGCAACAAAGCAGACATAGAAGACAGTTACTCATGTGGGATTAAGACGTTGGGGAATTCAGCTGTTATTTTCGGAAAAGCTTGATTGAAACCAGCAGGAATCTCATAAACTTGTTGCCTGAGCCAACCTCAACAGATGAGTCTTGGGGGTTCTTGAGGGAAATGCGTTTCATTTTACTCTTAAAGGGTAAAAATTCTAGGAATATTTTCAATATGACGTCTTTTACATTGTACTCACATAACTTGTGGAGTAATGAGATCACATGGATAATGTTACAAATTCTTTTCCATGCCCCAAGAAGTGACAGACTGCCTCAGAGGAATGTGTTGGGATGACAGTTTTTTTTTCTATAAACATTATAAAATAAAAAGCTATGATGTTTAACCCAGATGATATTTTTCCCTCAATGCATTACAAGACGTGGTGTAATTTGCAAAGGGCAAAGAAATACAACATTTTGGCCACGCTTCCATTGCGGTCTTCTGACAGGTAGTCTACGACGAAAACCTCAGCCGAGTTCATAGATGTGTGAAGAAAGCCTGCAAGAACCATCAGCATCTTATTACATGCGAGCAGAGTTTATAGTAAAATGTAAGTCTTGACGTCTCAAGTCTGTTGTTAGCCCTAAGGAGCCTAATACAAGTCATCACTGAGCTGAATTACTACATGAACACCTTGTATATTCATTAGCTTTAAAAAGAAATCTGATGTGCATCAAGCGCACAACTCCATTTGTACGTTGGAGGGTCAAAAGCACCTCAACCTGAAAGGAAATTGACATGTGAAGTAGCTCCGTCTGCAACTTGCAAGGGACACAATACAAGTGTAGTTCTGACAACATCAATATTTTTTAATAAGTCCAGACTACTTGCAGTGTGGTCATCAAAAAGAAATTGAACTCCCTACTGGGCATGTTTTATGTGTTGGAAAAGTTAGAATGATGTGCTATGGAAAGAGCGCAGCAAATTATAGCAGGAACGGTTTCTACGGGAAGGTCATCATCATTACATCTGCAGCTTGTCAACAGGGGACATCTGTTAACCTTGCAGTTACAATGGAGGCTTTTTGGATACAGTGCCAGAAGAAACTGTCATTCAAATATGACCGTCCAGTGACCTACACAGCATGAAAATAAAGATGTGGGTGAGTATCGCTATAAAGTAAGTGCCTTTGATGTCCTCATCAAAATCACTTGGTCAGCATCAAAATGTCACATAATCATGACTCTCTGAGGTCGTATTGCAAGTGAACGTACATTTATAGACATACCAGTACAATGAAAAGTCTCTCAAAATGTGTTTCCTTCATTTTCTACAATTTTTGTTCATTGACTTTTGGTATATACCACACTGTGCTGTGCTAACTACATCCAGTGTGTGTAAAAAGTGAATCAAAATGTTTCATCCTCCACAACAAATGATTCGATGCAATGAATAGTTTCATCATGTTTATTTTATTTTCAGAATCATATTGAACATTTTCCATGTATAATTTGATGTCCACGCTGTCATTATGGGGTAACTGCCCCTTTTAAGAAAGTCGTTGATGATATGATTAGAGATTTCTGTCCCTTCAGTGCAGGCTAAAACACAGGATGGTTGTGGAATAAATATAAAAAATTTTTGCGTCACATTATGTGTGTAGTTGAATGTTATCAGGCTTATTATGTCCACTCTGTTACTCTGACTTTGGTGCGGGCAGCGTGGGATCAATTCCCGCTCAGTGATGGTGTTGATATCTGCCCTGCAACTGACTGGCGAACAGTTCAGGGTGTAGTCTGCCTTTCACCCGAACCTAGCTGGGGTAGGCTCCGGCTCTTCTGTGACCCTTGTGAGGATAAGTGGCTTGTATAATGGATGGATGGATGGAATATTCAAAAACAACTGATATATATTTGTTGAACGCTACAAAGTCAGGTTGATCTACTGTATGTATCATGCTACTAAGTGAAAGTACTGATTAATTACTAACATTAGCCATGTTAGCTAATTAGTTGATTCTCATCCCAGCCACTTCAGCTGTTAGAGTTGAGTATCACGGCTTGATGAGGCCAACAGAGCCACATCATCTGCAAAAGCAGGGATGCAATACTGAGGCCACCGAAGCGAACCCCCTCTACGCCTAGGCTGCGCCTCGAGATTATGCTTATAAAAGTTATAAACAGAATCTGTGACAAAGGGCAGCCTTGGCAGAGTCCAACCCTCAGTAGAAACGAGTTCGACTTACTGCCAGTCAATGTTGATCAAACTCTGATACTGGTCTTACAGGGACCGAAAAGGGCATATCAGGTGGTTTGGTACCCCATACATCCCAAGCACTTCCCACAAAGCTTCCTATGGAACACAGTTGAATGCCTTCTTCAAGTCCACAAAACACAAATAGACTGCCGAGCGTGTAGAGCTGGTCCACTTTTCCAAAGCCAAGACGAAAACCGCATTGCTCCTCCATAATCTAAGATTCGACTTCCTGACGGACACTCCTCCCGAGCACCCCTGAATAGACCTTACCGGGGAGGCTGGGAGGGTGATCCCCCTGTTGTTGGAACACACCCTCCTGTGCCTCTTCCAAAAAAGGGGGACCCACCAACCCAGTCTGCCAATCCAGAGGCACTGTCCATGCGAGGTTGCAGAGGCATATCAACCATGAGAGCCCCACAATATCCAGAGTCTTCTGGCTCTCCATGTGAATTTCATCCAACCAGGGATTGGATTGTCAAGGCCCCTGCTTTCGGTCACCACCCAGCTCATACTGGGCCTGAGCCCTATGGCCTCTCCCACAGGCAGTGTGCCTATGAAAAGGGGGACCCATGTTACCCTTTTGGGCTCTGCCCGGCTAGGCCCCATGGGTGCAGGTCCAGCCACCAGGCGCTCGCCTTCGAGCCTCACCTCCAGGCCTGGCTCCAGAGGGCGGCCCCGGTGACCTACATCTGGGCAAGGGAAACCTCGATCCATTTTAGTGTATTTCTATGAAAACCAAATTGCAGTTTGGATTTTAGTTTGCTTTTGCTTTTGACATTTAATTTCATATATTCTATTTGGGTTGCAATGCGATATGGCCAAAACAAACACCAAATGCTATGTTGAATTCCACTACATCCAAGTAAGCGAAGTAGAATAAACATCATGATCCCAAGTAAGTCACTTCTTTCATCATTAGAGGTCATCACCCATTGTGCTCTAAAGCATGAACATTAATAAACCACAACAAAGCATTTCAGCAATGGTGCAGAGTTATGGTATTAATTAGTGTGGCCCTTCCCTATATTGTCAAGGTCACATGCTCCGTTTTCCCACCTGTTATTCAATCCTTTTTTTTTTCAAATGACAGAATTAATTACCAATTATGAAAAAATACAAGTATGAAAATGTTACTTGAAGCCCGTTCTCCAGATTTTATTGCGTGCTTTTGCCAAAACTAACTTTGTGCAAAATTTGTTCACAGGGTCACTTATTATGGTTGGAGAGCAAAAGACACTTTTCAAGGCACAGCCTTTCTGAAGACTGACAGGAGTGACCCGAGTTCTCTGATTAAGTTATGGAGCAGCTGGATCATTTACACGGACTTTATTGTCAGTCATGCGCATCTCATGTGGAGCAGTTATATTTATGCAAGTGGACCATGACTGGATGTAGACATTTTGTGATTTAGTTCAGAACATGATCAGTGGAGTAAAAGCATTATTACACGCGAGGCAAACTTTCTTCGTGTTAATATTTGCTTTGAAATGCACAAAACCCGATTGTGACAGCGTTGCCAAATAGCCAGGATTGCTATCCAGGATTTAGCAATTGAAGAGCAGTAGATGCTTCACTTCCTCAGGTCACCACGAGGAAGTAGTTGCATTGGAGAATTTTATGTCCCATGCTCAAATGTGAGTAAGGCCAGGTGAAATGGTATACCTTAGATCACCTACCATTTAAAAGGACAAATATAAAATGTCACATATATACGACCGCTGCTCCAACAACGTCGTAATGTTCCATGTTCCATTTCCCAGAATGATTGATTTGCCGACTGCCACCTTCATCTGTTTGGACTGGATTCAAACGTGTGTTTATTTTTCTAATAGGCTCGTCTTTCAGAGACACTGTTAGCAATTAGCCTTTTACTGGCCTTTTCACCACAATGGGCACAGATAGACAAAAATGAGAGGATGGGAGAACTGTGGTTAAAGCAGACAGGGGCCCAGCCTCAGTTTGATGAGTTGTTGGCTCAAAATCCCTGCCCAGTGGCTACGAATGAACTAGTTATGAAAGCTCGGGTTTATCATCATCCACTCACACAAAACCAGGCAGGAAAAGTCAAATAAATGCAGCCATGCAGCCTCTGCATCGGAGCGTCTCACTGCTTAAATATCTTCACTCTCTGTAACCCCTGCTTGCATTCAAGGTAAGTTTAATAGTGCACTGATAAGCCCACCAAAAAAAAAACAGGAGTTACTTGTTCTGCAGTCATCATTACACCATCTTGGTATATGTTTTCTTTTTTTCCATTTAGATTATGCTCTAAACCCCTGGAAAGGATGTGGCAAACGTGATGACGTTATGCTTTCAGAATAGCAAGACACATCTGGGACCAATCTGTCATACAATGAGATGACAAAAAAAAAAACAGATCAGATCCGGTTAGTATAATTATATACACAATATTTAGGTGTACATTTACTGAAAACAAACATTACAAATATCTCTGAGCATATTTATCTTGTGTATTTATTTAAGATGGCTACGATCTCTCATGTAAGTCTTGGGAGTTAAGAATGGGAATTCAGGGATTTCGTCTGAGTGGTTTTGCCACCACATTGTCTTACAGCTGCCTGTATATTTTCTCCAGGTACTCCGGTTTCCTCCCACATGCCAAAAACATGCATGGTAGGTCAATTGAAGAATCTAAATTGTCCATAGGTGTGAATGTGAGTGCGCATGATGGTTTATGCGGCTTGCAATCAGTTGGCGACCTGTTCAGGGTGTACCCCGTCTCTTGCCTGCAGTTAGCTAGGATAGGCACCGGCATACCCGTAACCATATACGTGCCATAGAAAATGGATGGATAGATACAAAAAGGGCAAAATAGATTGAGCAGATTATTGATACTTTTATACAACCTTCTTCTACCTTGGCGACAATGCCAGATTCATCACATGCCGCAGAGTAAACACTTGGGCTCCGTTAATAAGATTTTTTGAAAAACTCGTTCTGGCACTGACCTCAGACAGTTGGGTATTGAGACCTACGCAGATGTACTTGAGAGTTTGGAACCTATTTTACTGCAGAGTGGGAGATGAAAAGCAAAAAAAAATTGAAATAATTAGGGGCCACTGTCATGAAATGCATGATTTTTAATATGTTATTAATGAAAAAACGCCAGCTGACATGAACACAGGCTTTGTTTTGTTTTTTTTTTTAACCACAAAACGTGATTTTGATGTATACAGCTTTCTGTAACTCCCACCGTGAAAATCGTCTCGAGGGATTTGTTTTCGAGAAGAACCAGGAAGTGATGTACATGGCAGGACCACCCTCAAGTGGACTCATTTGTTTCTATTAGTTTTACCTCCGGGAAGGTAGCTCGTTGTTCCTTCGTGTTAGCCAAAATGTTGCATTGCTGGACATTGCTTGAACACTCGGGAAGATTGATTTAACCTTCATAAGTTTGCAAGGGATCTGGTTCGTTGTGAAAAATGGATTGCACGGGTGCAAAGGACGAGAGCTTCGTGGGTTCCAAATGACAGGTAGGTGTGTATACAGCTACTACAAATAAATAATAGTTTGGGGCGGACCATGTAATCCGTTTCTCATAATGTAACAAAAGATCCACGTGCATATGACAAGGCTGCTAAATGTGTCGACGTGCACAACGGAGGGATATAGATAATACTGTCACAGCTGCGGGCCATGTACTGATTTAACTTAGGAACTATTTATTTGTAAAATATACTCGGTTGCAGAAAATGTGTGACTTCTTGATCAGATTGATTTTTAGAATTATATCTTTTTTATATGTTGGTGATGCTAATACAATTGATTGAAAAAGGAAGATTTTTTTTGTTGTATCTGAAAAATATCAAACCATGATACTTAAGTGGAATTGAGTTCACCCACTCTCAAGAGGACTGAAAATTTGGTGCATACACACGCACCCCTCCACACACACGTTTAAATGCTTGTGTCTATATACATAAACGCATGCATGCACAGACACACACAAACACACACACACACACACACACACACACACACACACACACACACTGTACATGCTCACATGATCACCCAGTTGATGGCAATGTTTAGAAATAAAGTACTAAAGAGATTCCAGGTTGTCTGACCATGGTCTACTATAAAATATCAAGGATTTGTCATGCTCCTAGGAAAACATCAACCTACACACGAAGGATCGGCCCGGGCTCTGACATTCCACAGGAAGGAAATCACCTCGCAGCAGTCTGCATGTAATCCATCACAAATTCTTTGTCTCCTCCAGCAAGAAAAAGTAGTTGTCAGCTATACAGCAGACAACATCTGCGAAACATTCACAAACTCTTTTGTTAGCGGGATCCATTTGTCTCATTCTCGGTATTTAACGGCAGCGACAAGTCACAACAAGAACTTGAGGTGATGATGTTTTCAGGATGTTTGTCTTCTTTGGCAAGGATGAGGAAATGTCCTTAATTATATTAACTTTGTGTCAAAACTTTCTTCCTGACATTGACTGGGGGCAAATACTGAACTATTTCCCGCAGTTGTTGTAATATTGAAGAGCTCTGCCCTAACATTTTATGAGCTAGGTCACCGATGGTGCAGTTTTACACTCGCCTGACTTTGGTGAGGACAGCATGGGATCAACTCCCGCTCAGTGATGGTGTTGATATGTGCCCTGTGATTGACAGGCGAGCAGTTCAAGGTTTAGTCTGCTTTTTGCCCGATGTTAGCAGGGATACACTCCGACACTCCCATGAGCGTTGTGAGGATAAGCGGCTTGGAGAATGGACATGGAGTTTTTATGTAGTCTTTTTGGTCCAAGCTTCTCCCCCACCATGTGAGACTGAAAATGCCCATTAAGTTTTCGAGCAAACCTAATGAGAGAGCTAACCTTGGATATTAAAACTATGGGAAATGCTCTAGACTGTCCTACAACTGATGAAAATCCTCGAACGACAGTTTATACTGCATCGATCTGAAAAAAATTAAATGGATTCTCACTTGCCCTAACACATCTACAAAATGAATGGAACTCAGGAAGGGTGTTTAATTTTTTCATAGTCCAGCAGTCATCAAAATGAAATGACACTAAACTTTAAAAAAAAAGGAATGGAGGTAAGAAAATGGTACAATCACAATATCAGATGCAAAAAAAAAAAAAAATGGCACTGAGATATTCTTTCAGGTAACAGCACTCTTGAAAGATGCAAGAACATCTGCAAAGTAACCCAGTCCAGTTCGTCTCACTTAGAATACAAAAACACTCTAGAAACATAAATGAATATTTTAAGTACCGTACCTCTTTGCATGTAGTGCGCAGCTCGTCCTCCATGACCAGTTGAGGTAAATTCATTGTTTCCCACTTTTTGTTGTCGCTTTGCTGACCAAATAGAATCACTCTCGGCTGCAGGCTTCCGTCCACTGGAAATACTTGTGACCTGCTTTGCTGTGTCATTGGCCCTTTCTTTCTCCTTCTTCAAAATCTTAACCAGGATACCTATAGGCACTGAGTTAAAGTGCAAACGTGTCTTTTATTTGTGAAGACAAAGATGAAATATTTATACTTAATGGGAAGCCATACTTCAGATGACAAAACATGTTGTACCTGAGACCCAGATGATAGACTTGAAAGCTAGACTGATGAATATGTATTGCTTTCAGAAAGAATTTCCGTGAGGAGAGCCAAAAACGACAACAAAATAAAGGGAAGCAAGCACATTAGTTTCCTCACGGCATGCACAATAGTAGGCTTTTAATAATGGCATATTGCTGACATGTGCTCCCTGTCAGACATTACAGACTCGGGGAGATGTCATGGTCTGGGATGAATCAGTGGCGAGAAGAGAGCCAGGGAGGCTGCAGGGAATTTGCCAAGATTCCACAAAATCTTCTCCACTGATGAGATTGTATGTGTATGTCTACTCCAGTCAAAGTGTCAAAAGTCTTGTGAGTCCGGGTGCACTTGCGAGAGTGTGGCATAGACATTGACTGGCTATTATAAAAGGCTGAAACAGTAGAACGGACCCTGTGAGGCTGTTCACACTTCATCTGCCACGAGTTTCACTTCTCCATATGCTTCCATGTGTTTGAGGTAATATTTTACTGAATGCTTCCTAGGAAATACCACTGGAGAGTGACTATTATATTGTTATAGCTAACCCACAACTATTGCGCCACGTCACATTTGAATGTCTAATATTAGCCACAAATAATGTATTTTTTAACCTCTCTATGTTTGTGGCATAGCCTCAGTAAACACCTAATGCCAGTCTACAATGGAATAACATTTGTGGGTAGCTTGAAACGAGCTCACAATTATTTCAATATACTAGTGTTCCCTTGGTACTACAGAGTTCACTTTACGCGGCCTCACTAGGATACAGATTTTTGCGTTTCTTCCTGTGTAATTTTTTACAGCGCAGCAGTTTATTTTCACAGCATATGAATACCCATTGTGCTCTGTATCCTGATTCGCAAAGAGAAACCCCACATCGTGTTCTATGTCCCGATTGGCTAAGGGTCTACAGTGTGACCATTGTCAACCACAAAGTACTAGGGCGGCCACCAGGACCCTTAGGGTTTCGGCGCACCCGCACAACACGTCCTTCAAAGCTGTTGGACGAGTGCACCTGAGCTCAGTGAAGTTAGCTGAAATTCATTGGCCCTGGTTGTTCGTGCCTCCTCCTCCTCTTTCTCAACACTTGTGTCTGCTTCTTCTTCTTTTTCTTCTTCAGCAAAAAAGAGCCACACTGCTAGCATCAAACATTTCTGTAAATTAGACATGCTGAAGACATTCTGTAGTGTACAGGAAACTTGCAACAGAGAAGATTGATTGACCTTCAGTGAACTGCACTGAGCCCGGGAGCGCTTGTCTAGCAGCTGCAATTGCCTGCCTTAAGAACTGGGGGCAGCGGCGAGCCCCACGGCATCGGGGCTTCCTTTCTCAAACATAATCAAAGGTGGTGTGTCTCTTTACAAGAATATTCTCACCCAGAAAAAAACAGGGCTAACAAAGATCCATAGCTATATTTGTCACACGCACAAGACTCTTGCACCAAGGTGGTTCAGCGGAAAAACACGCTACAGTGAAGCCGTGCCAGGAGGAAGAGGCACAGCCAGGTGAACTGTAAAATATGTGTGAGTCGCTATTAATAATTTCTTGTATGTCCTAACTCATAAATTGATAATTAAAATTACATTTACTTCTTATAACAATAATATTTTTTCATTTATAGGAAAACGGTTTTGCATAAAGCGGAAGAAAATGGATGGGGGGGACCTTTATATATTTATTTCTCAAATAAATGTTTTGGCCTCAAACAGATTTTTATCTTTGGTTTCATTCTACAATACAGTAGTGTACTTTTTTGTGTGCGTCATTAAATATTGATTGGACTTCTGCTGTTACGTCCCACATAAAGTGGATATAAGGACTATACATTTGATGATGGAAGCACATTCCATAATAACATTTGTTTGTCCTTCATCCATGGTCTTGTCATGATTTCACTCCATGTTTAGCTGTGGACATACAACACAACAAAAACTGCGGTCGTCAGGAGAATGTCTAGGATGTTCCATAATGAAGGATCAGGAGACCATTTTATTGTTGTCAGTCACTCAAAAGGGATGTTAGCGGGAACAACAGCATGACGGAACTGTGTCTTCATGACAGTCTCAAATGACAGTGAAAATGCCCAAATTTGAAACCCACCACTAATTTGTTTAATCTGTAGTGGCTCGCTATTACAGGCAAAATATACTTTATCTCTAGGTTTAATTTTATTGTTTCATACAAGTACTTATTTAAGACTAATATCCACCAGGTTTTTCCATTACGGCAAAGTCTGACATCTGATATTTCATTAATGTTCAGCTTGAAGTATGCAGTGAAAATATTTCTTGGTGGGGCTCCACACTGAATCAGTGGGTTCCCTCAAAAGCCATTCTCTGCACATATTGTGGTCACACATATCTCATGATGCTCATTCAATCTTTCTGCTCCATTTTTCTTGTCACTTTCTATTAAGTTATCCAGTAAAGCAAACATCACAGGAAATATAGAACATGCCTTTAAACCAGAGCGGTGGAGCACAAAACTAATCTTTGAGGGCCACAGGTTACTCCGGTTTTAATGGACCACATCAGGACCAATGAATAAGACAAAGCCCTGCACTGAGATGAATATTTCTGATTGAGTATCAAAATATCAGGATGCTTCAAACATTGTAATGGTCATCACTGCCATCACTCAGCTGTTCAGATACTAAACAGTTGGAAAATGTGGGACCTCTTGTCGATTGTGAAGCCCCAATGTTTGATTTCGTTTACATTTTGAGTCACGACCCACTGCGGTTGGCAACAAGAACGAACATGTTTGAAAATAGACTGAAAAAATATGAATAGACAAAACTATGCATGCTGACAGTTTAGAAGTGCTTACCAGCATGCCTTATTGAAAAAAAACCTCTGGATATCACAATGAACCAGTTTTCAGGGGCCTCAACAAAGTGCTGTGTGCTCTGGGCAGCAACACACCATCGCATCAACTGTAAATTCAACTGCATGTACAATATATCAAATCATGGCACTTCTTTTCAGTGCAAAATGTATTATTATCCTTTTTGTTTGGGGGGGGGGGGGGTCAGTGAAGGATCCAGGCCAAAGGGACTGTAACTGTTATAACTTTCTGAATAATGCTAGTATTTTTTTACTTTTTTTACAACCTGCCTGCAACCCAGCCTAAACAGCTTCACGAGCCACCTTTGGGCCCCGAGCCACCATTTCGGAGTCACTGAATTACGGCAAGTATTATGTGATGATAACGCAATGCCAAAGGATACGGATTTCATGATCACGTTGCTCCAGCAACTCCTTTAGTTTGATGACTTCTTCTGCACAGTGGCGCTCCTTAATGTCTTTTTCCTCTGGTATGGCTGCTGGTGACTCCTGTAGATCATGGTTACTGCTGTTTCCATTTTGATTGCCCAGAATCATTCTCTGTCCCCCGGAGAGCCCCCACATCCACCCAAAAAACCAACACAGATTAATAACTTTGTAGGGTTGGTAAGAAAGTTAAAAAGAAAATTAGGACTGAGGTTTCACCAACTTTCCAGAAGGTTTAAGGTCCAAACATTAAAAGGGACATAGGTTAAGGATATTTTGTAGCACAGCACAGGAATATAAGAGTGAAAAGTTGTCATCATGTACGACAGCAAAGCAACAGTGACCATCAAAGAGAACAAGTACAGTTGGACAGCGTGAGGGGCAGCTGTGGCAAAGGATGCCTCCTGAAGTCCCCAATCATCTCTACAGTCTTGAGCGTGTTCAGCTCCAAGTTGTGTCGGCCACACCAAAGCTCCAACCTCTCCACTTCCTGTTGATACGCAGACTTGTCATGAGGCTCATGTCTGTGGTGTCATCCGAAAACTTCAGGAGTTTGACATCCGCGTGCATTGCGGTGCAGTCATTTGTGTAGGGAGAGAAAAGCAGCAGGGAGAGAACACAACCTCGTCTAGTCTCGTCTTGTCACAACCTATATCCACTGGAAACTTCTCGATCTCGCACACCAGCTCAGGCTCCTTCCCAACGACAGAAGTGACCTTCCACATCCCTAGAGACACCCAGCTCACACTGCAGGTGGTCAGCCAGTGAGAAGGGGGACCTGAGTTACCCTTGCTCCATGGGTTCTGGCCCAGCCACCAGGCGCTTGGCTTTGAGCCCCACCTTAAGGCCAGGCTGCAGCAGGGAAGTTGCGGTGACCTGTGACAAATTTTTTTCATCAATAAATAGTGTTACATTTGTGCTATTTTAGTCCAATTGTGAAGGAAAGTGATGCAATTTGACAGGCCAACTCAGAGAACTCCTTGGATATTTGGCCCACACGATCTTCAACTGCCTATCCAAGGTCGGGTCGGATGGGCAGTAGCCTTAATAGGGACACCCAGACTTCCCTTTCCCCAGCCACTTCATCCAGCTGTTTGGTGGTGGTGGGGGGGACCCGAGGTGTTTGTAAGCCAACTGTGAGACGGAGTCTCTCCAGCGTGTCCTGAGTCGTAATCCCCAGGGTATCCTCCATATGATCTTATTGGTTGAATTTTTTAAAAAACTGAAGCCAAATAAAAAACTTCACTGAAAAGTAGACAAAACCAAAAGGTTGAGGACAAGTGAAAGGAAATATTAATTTACATATCACTTAAACATTGCTTAAAATACATTAAATAATGCTTTTTGGACCATATTTCCTATTGATGATACCACATAAAATTGTTCCCCAAAAACGACATTTTTCCAACGAAAAAATAATACATTTCTCTGGAACCCATCATCAGATTTTACTATTCAGGTTGAAGCGGCCATTCAAACCAGAATTGGCACTTTGACAGAGTATTATCTTTGGAAAATTTCGTCACGTTACTACTAATGGAGGGGCCATTTTTATCCTTTGCGGTATATTGCAAATGTACTCACATCAGTACATGAACAGTGATAAAACACAGCAAAGTAAATGCAGTTTTTTTCAGATCACAGAGAACAAGGAGAAGTTCTCCTACTCTTCACTGTTCCACAACCAGAATGAAAATGGCATTCTTCCTCCAACACAACAAGAGTAACAGGAGACACATATGGTTCAGACATACACAGTACTGACAGGGACTACTATAAATATTGTAAATCTATTACCTTAAGCAGGCAAAAACAGTACTGGATTTTTCGCATGTCTGGTCCTAAAGTCAGTGTCACGTCTGGACCTGGATCGTCTAGAAAGGTGTTGACTGACTCTTGCAACCTAATCAAACAGACAGAAATTTCAAACGTACTGCACTTTTTTATGTTACAATCAATCACGCTCAACAGACACTAAAAGAGTAGTAATCTATATATGAGTTTCTAGTGTTTAAAGTTAGGTCTGTTCAAAGACAACTATTTACTTAAATTCGTGTTCCAGCTACACTGGGCCAGTCAGTTGATAAACTATCTCTGGGTGATTGTCCAAACATTGGTTTCCCACGTTCTGGAAGCGACCACTGGAAAGACTAGGAGGCAACCATCCAAGCGGATCCAAAGAAGACAAAAATATTGTCTTTATCTTTCACGCAATCATGATTGAACACTGAAACAAATACTGAGGTCTCATTTTGGTACTGTACAACGTTAGTGGTTTTTAGATACATCGAAGTTTGGTTCTGCCATGCTGTGCACAATCGCTCAAGGAGGAAAAATGTGTCCTGCAAACAAAGGGGATTGCCTTTCTAAGGAGTGAAGAGACGTATTATGAAGACTGTGGGTAACCGATCAAATATCAAAGAGGACTGCCAGATAGACTCAAATGTGTGTGACCATTACTACTAAGCATAGAAACAAAAAGGTTACACTCCGTATCAAAACACACACGACTCTCTTCAAGTGGCTTTCTCTGTTACATGAACAGCGGTGCAGCATAACAACATTCATGGACGGCTGACTTGGAATGAAGCAACAACACGTACTTGGTCATCTCCTCCACACTTAGCTGGTCATCTCTTTCCTCTCCTGTCAGCAAGGTCAGCTCCTCCTTCAGACATTGAACCTCCTGCTTCAGGCGCGCAATCAACTGTAATTTGCCCCACAATAAGAGGTTTAAATAAATGTAGAGAATGGAAACTATATTGATGAAGTACAAATTTCCATATGTGACACACAATTATGCATCGTGCAATTTACATACAAATCCAGGTCAAATCATTGCGGCCAAGTGATGAAACAATTTTGTGGTTGATCATGCTAATGCATTTTGAGAGACATTTAAGTGATTCAAGACAACTGGAGATGGCAACAAGAAAGAGAAGAACGCCAAACATGCTCTGAGTAAGATTTCTGCTACTCTCTGTTAGTACAAATTAGGATCCTGCATATTGTGTGTGCCTGATGTGCTTCTTTTTTCCTCATAAATAATGAATAGAAAAAAAAAGATTAATATGAAGGATTTTGGGCATCCAGCAATGCAGCATTTGGGACAGATGAGTTCAGATATTTTATATTTAGTAATATTTGAATATTTAAAACTCGATTGGACAGAGTTAGATGATACTGAAAATATGTGTCGTACGCTCAAGAATTGGACCTCAGATATGAGTTACGAGATTTTTTTTGTTTGTTTTGTTGTCATAACGTGTGAACTGATTTTAGAACAAACCCCACTTTTCAATCCAATATGTCCAAGCAACAGAAATAAGGAAATGGGTTAGGGCAATGACAAACAATCCAAATTGGTTTATAGTTTTATTTTTAAAAGGAGATTGTTATGTTAAAAAATGACACTTGAACAAGGACTTCCACCAACATGCGTTTTGTATCAGTTGGACGGGATTATTCAATGGGGGGATTTTATGCGGAAAATTTGTTTACCAGGTTTCATACCAGGAAAACCCTTCCAAATACTACTAAATCTGTTTTGTTACCTAATTTCTTTTTTTCAAAAACACGCATACACAGAAAATAAAAGGCACCTTCATTTTTCAATTGAATGCCCTAAAAGTACATTTATCACATGCTTCCTGTTTTACCTGGTTAGAGTCTGACTGTAATACCCTTTGGCAAAATTTTCAAAAGTAAATACAACAACAGTGTCTCAGGCACACAATCACACTACCAGACACAGTTGCAAAGTCAAAGGTCACACTAAGTTTTCCATTTTAACAATGCAGTGCATATTCTAGCAATCATGATTCATAAGCGTAAGGCAGCAATCTCACCTACTGTCAAACAATGTGAGCACAAGATGCTTGAAAAAGAAACAGACATGCATTGCGGTTTTGGGCAGATGCCATCAGACTGAATGAAAATTCTTCCCTAATCCACCTCATATTTTATTTTATTTTATTTTTTCACCATGACTATCACAGCTGACATTGCAGTCCCAAACTGCACCCTGTACCTTTTTTGGAGCTTGCGGTCTGATGCGAGACTCCCAGCTGCATCCTCAAAGGCTGACCACCAGTGGTCGGACAGCACAATCAGCAGTAGTCTATTTCAGCGGGCAGAGCCCACACTGGTACCACAACTCCAAAGTGGAATTTAAAATATCAAAAAAAGCACTAAGAATGCGTGACTGATGATGTCAGCATAGAAGTGTATATTACAGCGTTCAGTGTAGCAACGTGCAGATTTTATAGTCCCAGACAAATTCATTCTCTTCTCATTTTGTGTAAATGACATGTCACAAACAATGTCAATAAATTTACAAAATATTTATTTTCCATACACCAGCTCACGAAGATCGCGGGCGTGCTGGAGCCATCCATCTATCCATTTTTCTACCGCTTTATCACAGCTATCTTGAGGTGAGAGGCGGGTTACACCCAGAACCGGTCACCACCCAATTGCAGGGCACATATAATCAAACAACTATTCACACTTATTGCCAATTTAGAGTCTTGAGTTAATGCATGTTTTGGGGATGTGAGAGGAAACCAGTGTTCCTGGAAATAAATGCACGCAACTCCGGGAGAACAGGCAAACTCCATATTGGGTGGGGTGGGGTCAGCAGCATTAGAATGCAAGTCCTCCGAGGTGTGAGGCATAGGTGCTAACCAGGCTGCCACTTACCGTAATTTCTCGAAAATAATGCGCAAATATTTCTAAAAATATTTTCAAAAAGTTAATAGAGCGCATTATATTTAGGTATGGATGAAAAATAAAAAGTAAAATCACATTGCATAGTCATATACAGGCACATAGAGTGGTAAAAAAATGTATACACATATATATTTCGATATGATATTCAATGTCTTATGCTCCACATTTATATACAGTATATTAGGGTAATGTGCACCCATAACCTGAGCTCTCTGAGCTCCTCGGGGAGCTTGCATTTTACGATCATTAGCGTAGCATGCTTGTTGCTACTGCACCAAAGATCAGAAACGACTGCCCGTGAGTTTGTTTTAACTTAAACCAAGACAAAAAAAGTCGACTACAACGGCTAGATGTGCAGCTGCTTTTAAAAGAAATGTGTCATCAGTCGTCCCGATGACAACGCCAACCCGGAAGTAGTGCCGCAGTCCGAAACAACAATAGATCGCTTCATTGGCTTCAGGTGGGTATTAAAATAACGTGAGCTCAAACTGCATAATATGAGCGTTATGGGCGCATAAAAAAGTGGGAGCCCGCAAACAATTGAAATGGTCGCTTTTTTAAAAATGTGCCAATTACACTCGTTTCTACATAGTTTAGGCTCACGTTGTTTTGACAGACATCTGACTCCATTGTGAAAGATGCTACAGATTGGAGCCGAATACCTGCGCAACTGAAACTCTTGGGATTACGGTGGGAGCAAGATGGGATGTTCATGATGCAATGCAAGAGGCACCGGAACTGTACCAAGTCATCAATGAGGAGTTCCACTGCTATACACCGAAG
Source organism: Syngnathoides biaculeatus (assembly GCF_019802595.1). Lineage (NCBI taxonomy): Eukaryota > Metazoa > Chordata > Actinopteri > Syngnathiformes > Syngnathidae > Syngnathoides > Syngnathoides biaculeatus. The sequence goes on along the minus strand of NC_084654.1, from coordinate 8,612,004 downwards.
GTAGCTATTATGGATATTTTTCAGATTGGAGATGAGTTCTTTTGAAGTCTTGGCCAAGGATGTGTAATATAAAGCATAAACTGCACTATGCACAATCGTTTTATGCACAAATATTTAATGCAAAACATTTTTTACGTTAAACTGTGTTGAATAGCTTATTTAATTAAGACTGTAATATGTGTTATCACCAGTATTAATAAAATATTATGCCATCATTGAGCATTTATTTGCATTATACTACAGGACACATTATACTCGAGAAATTACGGTACAAAACAGTCCTGACTTAAACAGACCCCAAATCGTTCCTGCAAAAAAAAAAAAAAAAACTGTTCTGTGCACAGAAGAAACACCCACAGTACACTGTAAGCACTCCTGTCTAACTACAAGTTGCAGCGTATATTCACAACTATTACGTAGTTTGCCACACACAAACATGCTGCAATTATGGGGCCCTCCTTTATGAAGGAAACTGAGGTACAGTACGGGTATGTTTTCCCACAAAATCTAAACACGGCTTTTGCTGGGTCACAACAAAATGATAGCATATGGGCATTTATGTCCATTGTGGCGGGAACATTACAGCTATATGAAGAATCAGTATGAATGAGAATTTTAACAAAAAAATAAGCAATACAAATACTCAGGGATGAGCATACCTTTCTCCCAGACACGCTATAGGATTTCAAGAAAGCTCTATTAAGTAGATGATATGTTTAAACTAGAGGGAAGGAGGTTTAGCTAAAGCACAAAGTCCTAAAATGAATGATTTTGATCCTTTTAGCAGTTTTATTATGATATACTATCATTTGTATATCTAGTATAAGTATGGCTTTTAGTCTTTGGAGACCATAATTTCAACATTGAGCTCATGATTTTAGGAAGAAACGAGATGAAAATGAAGCATTTTAATTTAGGGTTGGAACAACCCTTAGCTCTTTTGAGGAAACCATCGTTGTCTGGAACATTTTTTACTGCATATTTTACCCCGAGAGAAGAAACCAAACCTGAAAAGCAATGGAATTATTAAGTATGTAAGATTTGAAATTGGGCCACCGCTCCCATTGAGGATCTTTGTCAAATTGCATTTCTCAATTTGCCGTCTTCAAACATCCACAAATTATTTTCCTGTTTCCATTAAAGACAACTATTAACTCTAATCAACAACAGACAAGATGGCTAATTTGAATTACATCACAAATTAAATCAGTACATTTGTGTCCAATGCTCTATTTCCAGCCGTTTTTTTCCCCAATGATTGCGGAAGTGATTTGTTTCAAAACTTGAAAAGCTTATTAATTCAAAGGTTATCAGGACGACCACATAAATAATGATTTTCTTCTCATTTTATAACAATTCTCAAGCTATTACTTTGTTTTGCAAGATTAATGGGCAGTTTGCAACTTTCTAAAAGGTTTCCCACACTTTGCTAAATGATTGCTAAACAAAAACATTCCACTGTCTTCTGAAGACTTTTCCACTGACATTTTAGTCTGTGAGGTACACCATGTAACAATACACGTATTTTCAAATCAAGTACTAAAGCCACCAAGTGTGAAGTGACCGACCGTGGGCGTGAAAGACTATCAATATAGTGGCAGCTGATCCTAGATCATACTGTGGGGAGAAATGATTGACTCAAGTATCTATTAGAAGTTGAAGAAGCTCATACTATGCAGTACATGTTCCTGGATTAAATCAGTAAGTGGAGGTCTTGTGTGATGTGTTTGTATGAGTGTTGGTTGTTTGCAAAACCAAGTCACCTGAAGTCATTCTGTCTGGACAAGAACAGCAACATGAGGCTGCAAGTGTGCACCTTGAATTTTTTTGTCAGTGTCGAAAGCCTGAGAGTAAATCAACTCTCTCCAGCTGGATGCCTTCTAAAGATATGAGGTACTGGGTTAAAATATGTCAAACTAGAATTGGAGGCAAAATAAGACGAGGTGAGAATGCAAATGCAATGTGTGACTAGTTGAAATATAGCAAGACGGGCAAGTGTTGACATGTTGGAAGCCCCCCCAAAAGTGATCATTTTAGAACAACTCACTGATGTTGGAAAAAAGTGGTTTTGGATTGCTAAAGAGGACACTTAAACACATGGTAGATTACGCTCAACTCGTACAGCAACTCATTTGCTGAACAAATTAAGTCTTGGAAGCCGAGTGAAAGGTCTGGCTGTAACAGCAGATGCGGTGTGACTGGGTGTCTGAGTTCTAGTATTTGTGACTGGTGAGGTATTGAAGAGTATGCAGCTGTCTCACCACGGCAGGATCAAGTTCCTCATTCAATATTGCTTCATTCTTGATAATGGCCACCCGCTGGGCAAAGCGACACGTAGAGATGGACTCCTGTGTTTTGTCAGATGGTAAATTGTTCTTTAGTGGAAAGATGAACACGCTTCAAATTGGATATTTGCATTTTGTTCATAATCTGCACATGGCTTTTGCAAACCATCAGCACTCTGTGTCTTACATTTATGTTCGTCTTGTCAACTGCCATAGTGGCAATCATAATGGTCTTGCAGTTGCCTCCAAGGCTATCCCTCAGCACAGATGTCAGCATAGAATTCCTGTATGGAATATGGCAGCGACTCCGCTCTGACAGAGCGATGATAACCTGAAGAAAACCAAAAATGAAGACAAAGAATGGAGGTAACTCATTAAAATGACTAATTGTAATATAAGAATCTGCATGAAAACTCATCGGGTGCGTCGATGCTGTAGTTTGCTAAGTTGAAATGTGAAGAGCGTTATAACAGCATCCACACTTGTGGAAAGTCTGTCGCCACCATTTTTGACAGGCAGTGTGGGATATTTTGGCCATTTTTCACGAAGAACATTGATGAGGTCACACAACCTGTTCCCACACAGCTGGATCATTTAAAATCATCTAAAATAGTTGCACTGAGGAGGCATGTAAAGATCTATCTGAACACCAACAGTGTTTCTGACTACTTTTTTTTTTTTTTTTTTTTTACATTATGTATTATGTTGAACGGTGAGGGTAAAAAGGGGGGAATTAATAATGGAAGGTTATGTCAAATGTTACACTGTTACTGCAGACAGCAACATTCTTTTGAGAAAGTACCTGTTCTAAATAATGGAGGGAAAGGTTGATGTATTTGGCCTCCGTGAGCAACTGCCCATTCAAGCCGGTCTTGCTGACTCGATCCGACCCGGCCAGGTCCACCAGGTGGAGCTTAGAGCGCTGCAACATAGCAGAGCCAGGCTCACGTCGACACATGTGCACGGTAAAAATACAGTGGGACCGTGTTGAAGCCTGGTTCGTGGGTGTCTGGACGGTGGGAAAGGAAGGACAGTAAGTACGAAAACAATCAAGTTTTGAATCAGCAACGGTATTGGCCCTGGAAAGAAATACAACAATATTGAGTTCCCATCTGTGATTCATTCAAGACAACAAACATGTTTCTTTTCATCCTCATTTTCCTTGCTTCTGCTGATTGAAACATGTTGCAGCATATGTAAACAATGAGCAGTAAACAGATGGCGGCAGCTTTGCAAAAAGCTGAGGAGGATTTTAAGATGGTCACCGATGTAGCACAAGTTAGGTTATGAAACCACAAAAGACACAAAAACGGAATATGATTCGTTCAGCATAAATAAGCTTGATCAACCAAAAGAAGATGTGTAAGATATGCATCGTGGTCAATGAAACACAATGTAGCCTGGCAGCTCTGACTCAAAATGTGCTTCAATTGAATTATAATTTATGTCTTTGCAAGATGGAGAAATTACACTGACACTGTGTAATATTAAATTCTGTAAATGATGAAAATGCTGCAACTCTTTTACAATTAAGAGACATTTGTCTTATCTTTGCAACCCCAAAACAAACAAATTCCAGGGCAATCATTATCAAGTTGTCCTGTGACCCTGACTTGTTGTTCAAATAATGTGCCAACACCTGCCTAATGGGGTCGTGACAGTTTAAGACAAAGCTATCATCTTTCCTCTGTCCAAACATCCCGTCTCTCTTTTCAATATCGCCTCACGTATGTCGCTGGTCAAAAAATACTTATAAAGCTTGAAAAAAAAGTTTGATGATAATTAGTAGGTTTTCTTCAAAATGCTCCAGGGCCTACTGTATTTTATTTTTTTTCCATGTACGGCTTTCACCCCTCAACTCAAGGTGTTTCTACTTTGTGACTCCTTGTGCTCAATTTTCCACTCACTATTACTAATTGGGCCTCTTTCTCTAATCATATGTATGCACGCAGTTGTGCCTAAATGGTGCAGTTGTACGCGTGACCACAAATGTGTGAATAATCAATATTGTTTTTGTTCCTAGTTGGCGAAGAAATTTAAAACCTCCTTAGACCTTGCAAACGCATAAACAATGAAGGATCAGGTTTTGAAAATACGACAAATGCATCTTAGCACTACAGTTATTTGTAAATACAATACTATCTTGAAGGATAATAACTCAAACCATAAATTTGCTCATGTCCTAGATAATCATGAAAAGGATACTTCTCATAATTTTTACCCTCATTCTATTCAGTTGCTTGTACAGTGTGTACATATGTAAATTAATGTGTGTCCCTCACTACAAGTCCGACATTTTTGCTCAATGAGCAGGAAATGCGATTGGACCGCTCCCATTTCCTCGTGTTTCCAAAGTGTCAGTATTCTTTTTAATCCTTACGATAACATGATTAAAATGATTAACATTACTATACGTATGTTGTTGGTGTCTGCGCTTAGTAAGCCTTCCAATGATACCCATCCATCCATCCATCCATTTTCTTTGCTGCTTATCCTCACGAGGGTCACGGGGTGTGCTGGAGCCTATCCTAGCTGTCAAGGGGCAGGAGGCGGGGTACACCCTGAACAGGTTGCCAGCCAATCGCAGGGCACATAGAGCCTGACCGCCGCACTCACAATCACACCTATGGGCAATTTAGAATGTCCAATTAACGTTGCATGTTTTTGGGATGTGGGAGGAAATCGGAGTGCTCAGAGAAAACCCACGCAGGCACGGGGAGAACATGAAAACTCCACACAGGCGGGTCCGGGATCAAACCCGGGACCTCAGAACTGTGAGCCAAACACATTCCAGCTGATTGATACCATGGTTGTGAGATTACATACATACTTGCTGCTGGACAAGATCCATTGACATCACAAGGAATGTTATCACTACAGTAGGAACTGATGAAAACCAACCATAACGAGACAAGAATGAAGCCTTTATAATTTTTGCAAAAGCAGGACACAGTGCATCCTTTTTTAAACAAGTGTGTGGAACTTTCTTTTGTTCTCAGTTGCGCGCATGTTGATCTTACATGCAACACATGTTGGCCACACACTGCGTTAAGACAATTCTGCAATCCGTTTCTACAAAAACTAAAATTAGGTAGAATTGGGATCAACTGTAATCTAGCCCAGTCCCTGAAAAGTGCAAGTAAGGACAGGAAGTTTGGGGGATGAAGTCCATGTGGTTATCCAAACAAGAGGAAAAGGAAATCTTTGACATTGAGGAAAAAAAAAGAAGAAGAGAGGAAATATGTTTTAATGAGGTCAGAGGAAAGGTGAGAAGTAGTATAGGTGAACTGTATTTCCAAGAAAACAGTAGAGGGGATTGTCAATTGTCTAAATGAATGAGGTCATATTCTGATGAATGTCTATATGGCAGGGTCTGAAAGAAGAGCTTTTTTTTTTTCCAATTTGTTGGATTTCCACTGCATGTGGAGCAAAGACTTCTTTTTCTAGGCAGTGACAAATTGACAATGTGGATGTTGTTTGTTCGCTTCAGGCTCAAGTGGACGTTTCTTATCAAGAGGTCCCAGTGAGGGTGAGTTCAGAAAAGGCTCTGTGTGGGTGGCTGCTGAGGGCTCCCCACCACCCAAAAAAGAAAAAGAAAAAAAATCCTAAACTGCTTGAGCAACACGCTGATGTAAAAACTGTTTTTTTTTCATTGACAAAATTGAACTACAATGTCAAGGTAAAGACAGTAAAAAACAAATGTGATATTGTCAACACTTCTATCTGTAAAACTATGATTTACACCATCTGTGTTTGTTCTTCCAGAGAAAATTAATTCTGCACACTTTGTGACAAATGGATTTGCTTCATTGAATTATCAAAAAAACAAAAAAGGAAGCAAAGGAAAGCCTTCGGGCCTTATGCCTGCCCTGGCTGCAGTCTGTGCAGCCTCTGCAGGTGGATGCCATGTAAATCAAGTACGATGTGTCATGGTTCAAATCACGCAGAGCAGTAGATCTAAAAACGCTTTGGGTAGGAGTCACACACTCTGCAGGGCATGTCCACGTGGCCGCAGTGTGCGTTGGCCAAGCACTCAGGTAGGTTGGTCAGATCGAGTGGGGGCCCGCAAACAGGCACAGATATACAATAGGCAGATTTATATTGCACACTTGATGGGTGTTCCAGAGATGCAACTAAAATTAAGTGTCCTATGCAGAAGGGAGGCTTTAGGGAGTACGTCTGGCTGGCTCTATAGATAAAATATACATGTTCCTCAACATCATCAGGTGCCCATCACTGATGATGAAACAGTGTATTGAAAACCAATCCACATTAAAGTCAATGGCAGCTTTAACAGAACAAATCATACGGGACCACAGATGTGGTTCTCTCGAAAACTAAGAATATTTTCGTCTGTGGATCATAAGCCACATTCATTTTTTTACGTCCCTCATCGGCCACAGCCCCCCCTTACTTCTGCAATCATGCGATTGGTATCACCCAAGAACAGCAGATTGAGAGCCTCCTCTTCATTTGCAGACTGCTGCAAAGAAAGGTTCCGAAGATGGATGTTCTGCTCAGTATCTTCCATAATAATTACTTTTCTGCGGGAAAAAAAACCACATGATTTTATTATTCGAAAGAGCAGCATGACAAATCTGTTTAGACTAAAACATGAGAATGAACAACAGAAACAAAGAGCAAACCAGAGGCAGCACAGCCATGAATCAATTGTATTTTATTATGTCACATGCTAAAATGGGAGCTGTTCAAGTGAAGTTACACAGTAGAAAGGTTATTTATTCTTTTTTCTAATTAATGCCTTATATTTTTGATTCAAGAAATGCTACGTTTAAACTGAAACTTACTGATGTTTTTTTGTTTGAAATTGCTCCACTGACAATGTTTCGAGACAAGAAAATACAGTTCGTTTCTATGCACAATTTGAATTTAAGAAATATAAACTGTTGATTTTACTTTTAAAAAAGGAATAAATTATCATTCATTACCAAGTAATATGTCAAGTTCCCATTTTCCACTCATAATTGCTCTTTAACCAAAGCAGAAAAAACAATTGATCGAAATACTGAATTTTTCAATAGAATTTGGATAAGATACTCAAGTACTAAATTAATCAACAGTTGCAGTGCTACACGGTATTCAACTTCAATGTTACATTTTCATATTTTTATTGTTTATTAAAACATCTTCTTCAGTCCCCTGTGGGATTTACCTGCCAAAAATATTCCTAGAAAGTTGCTCCTCAAATGAAGTCACTGACTAGCAAAACACCTCCTCAAAAAAAAAAAAAAAAAAAAGTTATTTTGAGCCTTGCACATACGACCTAGCTCTGTTGTTAAATTATTAGTTTGTTCTTATAATGATATACATTTTCGTATTTATATAATGTCACCAAGAATAATTTTAAGGAGTCTTCATTATTCAAGTGCAATCGTGGAAGACTAAATTTGTCTGTAGTCTGATCCAGGCACTACGTGTTGTCTGTCTGAGGCACCGCCAAAAAGTCCCACACCGCCAAACGTTTATCACAGACAAGATTGGAATAAAAATTGTTGCCATCAGATAGTTACAGCACTACCTCACAAGACATGAGACGAGGGTAAAATTAAGCCAGTTTTTTGATTGGTACGTGACGATGACATGGAGTAAATGTATTTTGTGGCACCAATGGATTGGCAAATGATGATATTAATAGATTCAAACCCCAAACCTTTTGATTATGAGAGTAACAGGGTAACTGTGGTTGTAGAGATGTAGACTAAAATACAAACTAAAATTATTGACGTGGACAATGTCTAACGTTGACCCCATATGCAGTCACCTTTAAAATGTCTTTTTTGGTGTGAGGCCTAGCCCAAACATTCATTCTTATTTCCTTGCTCACACTGAACTTTAAATCCAAATAAAAGCACGGTGACTTTGTTAACAAGAGTAATTGCACATACAGTACATAGCACACGCGTAGTAGATGAAGTGACCCTATCGTGTCATTTCATTCATCTTAGTAAGGGTCGTGATAATGGATTGATACAAATGGGACAACAATGAATCAAGAACACCATGTAAACACCTTAGCACTTGTAAGTAATTTGGGAACTTTAACACAAGGATAACAATGTTACACTGGTTTTGCATTACTATTTCCAAATCCCAAAATATCTACTTTATAAAGGGCCGAAAAATAAGTCAATTTAATATGCAATGTAATTACAGCCCTTTCATCTCTTCTATCATAGTGGAATGCCACAGAGGGGGATAAGAGAGTGCACTGATGTCACAAGAGATGGGAAGTGGAAGAGAAAGGCAGACCAACAGTGCCACAGCTTCTCCTTGAATCAGCAAGTGTAGCCGCAGTATGGTTAACATCGGGCACTGTCTATTTCCAGAAGACTATGATTTGTGGGTATCTAAACCTTGAGCAGAATCATCTGCAACGGGGAGAAGTGCCTTAAAAGGAAATGGTATGAGAACAGACAGGACAAACACCAAATTGATGGACCAAGATGATGTTGTGCCTGTAAGTCTAATATCTATTTTGGTGAAGTATTGCCTCTGACAAAAAAGATCACAGACTGACAAACCTCAAGACAGATGCGAGAGATGAGAGACAGGCAGAGCGAGGCATAGAGTAAAACAACAGAAGACAATAAAAAGAAATGAGAAAGAGGAAAAAAATGGCAAAAAAAAAAACTTTCCTAAGACTGAAAAGAGTGCAAGTAATGAACTATGTAAAAGCATTTCTTCACATAAGCCTTTTTCTCCACGTCAGTGGCAAAATCTATCACCAATCTGACCGCATTAATCACTACCCAAAAGCGTTATTCCTATTGGCAGTCTATATTGGATTGGTAAACACAGCAGTCTCCATAATTCACCACACGACCAATTCCAGGCAGTTAAATGGCAGTGTAGGAATAAGGCTCATTCACGCATGCTTCACACAATCATGGAACTATTAGGAATTTGTCTTCCTTCATGCGTTCACTTTCCATGCTGCTTATCCACAACAGGGTCGTGGGTGTGCTGGAGTCTATCTAAGCTGTGTTCGGGCAAGAGGAAGGGTACACCCTGACCAGGCCGCCAACCAATCATAAGGCACAGAGAAAAATTTTTACTCATATTCACTCCTACTGGTAATTTGGGAGTGCCATGCATGTTTTGGGGATGTGGAATGAAACCACAGTACCTGGAGAGGGCATGCAAACTCTACATAGACCAGGGTGGGATTTGAACGTGGGTCTTCAGAACTGTGAGGCCTATCAGTTTTTTTTTCCAAGCTCCAGAAAGTGCAGAATTGTAAAATCCATTTGTTATAAAAGAGTTTCAAAAAGCATACTGACGGTAGGTCCTCCAGTCGAGATGCTTCATGTCTGGAATCCAGGAGGTCATAACCCATTTCATTGTAAATCTCCAAATACGATATGTGGGTACTATACACTGTACTGCTGTCCTGTAAGGCAGAACGTACATCATATTGAAAGATGGTTGAATGAATTAAAATGAAACCTGTTATTGACATTTGAACATTTTCAAATACAAAACTGCCAGTGGACAGCGGTTTAGTGCTGTGAAGTGATCTTATAACAGTGAAGGAAATCATGATAAAGAGCATTGCAAATTAGGTACCGACCTGTCCTTTGACCTCAGCTACTGCTCAACATCTTGGTTCTGACATCCTTTGTAATGACTCATGCTCTCCCTTTCACACACAACAACATTCCCTGCAAGTCTAAAGAAGACCATTTAAAAATTGCCAAGGTGTAAAACTGGAACAAACTGCTCTACATTGAATCCTGAACTTCGAGTAACTAGATTTGGATATAATAAACAACTTTTCTCTAATCTCTTGTTGAGATTGGACCAATAATGTGCATGTACAGTATGCGTGTTTGACTTGTGGAAAAAGGACGTGATGATGGGATAGCTGATGTAAAAGAAATGATAATCTTGGGATTGGAAAAGACAGTTATGAAGTACATTAATTATTATTATTAGAGAGGTTGATGAAAAACGTGTTGACGTTCCGACCTGAGCGAAGCGCTCATAGAGGTACGAAAGTGTGCGGGGAATAATGCCACGATCACTGTAGCGCTCTGCTCCTCCTGTGATGGTAAATGTCTTCCCGCTGCCCGTTTGACCATATGCAAAGATGGTGCCATTGTAGCCAGCCAATACACTGCAGAGACAAAAAAACACAAGTCAATACTCACAATGTTAGCATCAGCGAAAGATTAGGTAATGGCATGTAAAAAGCAGCGGGGTCCCATAGTTTCTAGTCAAAATATGAGGGAAACAGCCTAGATAACTTGTATTTTTCTATATATTTTTTCATTTGTTTAACCTTTACATATCCAGGTGAGGCAATTGAAAACAGATGCCAACCTGGCATGTAATGTTAGCACTGCCAAAAATGTTCACAGTTATGTGCAGTACTTGCACAAACTTTGTCACACGCTGAAAGGATCTGACACGCTGACACATTTTTTTTACATTTGCACTTGGCTTAGCAAATACATTCATTTGCTTGCCTTCTTTAGCTTATGGCAGCAGTGTGTGTGTATCGTAAAAAAATACAATTCATAAATATCAAGGGAGCCCTGAAGCAGAGACATGTACAATGTACTTTAACGGCAAAAGTGAATGTACTTTTTGCACGTGTAATGAACTCTTCTTTGGCTCAAGCCCTACCCTTCTACGTAAATGTTGAAATCAGTTATTTTGTAAATGTACTAAATGAAATAATTCAAACACTGGGGCATGTCGAAGCTAATAATTTTTTTTACTGCTTCTTTCAAAAAGTATGTACCATCGTGACACAAACTTAATTCCAGGTCATTTGCAATTTCATGACGTCATCAATTTATTGTAATGCTTTATTTCTTTAATACTGGAAACCAAACAAGATCAAAGTCAGAGCAAATTAAATGTGACAACATAAATCCACAGGAAAAGATGGATGTACTACAAGTGGAGAGACGTTATGGCGACAGAGATCTGACAGTAAAGGAAAAATATCTTCAAGTGTGAGTGAAAGAAGACCCTCTCAACTGGTACATTTTGGTTTGGCTCCGAATAGTAGCAATGGAAACCAAACGTATTTAGGTGCAATGGAGGGAAGCAAAAAACTGAAGTGGTACACTGCTGTACAGTGCAAGAGTATTGGTTTAAAACTATAAAACCAATTCAATATATGGGCCAAGACATTTGTTATTGACAACAAACAAAAAGAACAAAATGTGTCACAAACACAAGGCTTGATCAAAAGGGGAGAATAAACTTGCTACTGAAGCACTCACATTTTGTTACTGCTATGATCTGCAGTATTGCGTTTAATGTCCCTGAAAATGAGAAAGACTGGAACCTGCCTTTGAGGTTTGGGCTTTTATCCCTGCTTACTCCTGTTTACGGCAGAGCCTTTAATAAAAAAAAATTAGAAAACAAAATAAAAATCCCATATTCTTCGAAAGCAGAAGCATTCGTTTCCCAGCCATGCATGTACTGTAAATAGGTATCAAGACGATTGATTGTTTGTGTTGCTATACAACAATAATTAAATTGGGTGTTCCCCTAAACAATTAATGATTATTTTTTGAACTGGTGTTAGGTTGGAAATGATGATTATGAGTAATACTAGACAACTGCAGTCCTAACTCATCTTTATAGACTTGGGGTTCAGAACCTGAGAGTCAGAGTTTAAGTCTTGATATGGGAAAAAAAAACAAAAACAAAAAACAATCAGCTGGAATAGGCCCCAACTCATCTATGATGAGATGCTTCTAATCAGAGGCATAACTGTGGCATAGCACCACCAGCTATGACAAAAATGGAAGGTTTCACACCTGAGACTTACTACATATTTGTTTTGAAAGTATTTGTAATTATTGCACTTGAGCCAATGACAAATGCATACAGGCTATGTCCTGCTTTGCTGAGTTATGTCTGAAAGGCACAGTTTAATAACTCCCAACTCTACTGTTACGCTTCTGTTGCATCAATTTACTGGCAAGCCAGTGTTAAAGCATCTTATCTCTGCAACTCCACACAGGCGGGGGTGGGATTTGAACCCTAGTCCTCAGAACAGTGAAGCCAACGCTCTACAGCTATCCCATATATTAAAATTTAAAATTGAAACATTTGGTCATGGGAGTGTGCACTACAGTGGTATCAATGATGCACCTCAGTCAAATAAACTCGTGATGACTGCTTTGATTTTTTTTTTTTACTAGCTGCCACAATATGGGGTTAGTGCTAAATGTTTGACAGGTGAAGCAACTTAACCACCAACTTGGTCATTTGATCAGCTAACCTAGAACTTTCAACATGTTAAAATATCAATATCCAAATAACATCTTTAGATTGCAGAGCAGTTGTGTCTCTATCATGATGCATAAGAGACACTGAAGCGAACACTCAATCTATTCAACAAGCACTCAAGCATTCAACAAGCACTCACACTTACATAGAGTCTAATGAAAGGATGTTGAGGCTACGTTGTGCCAAATGTTTGTGGAGGAGGAGGAAACACCTTTTTTCATTACAACACAACAAACTTTAATCGCAGGAAATTCCATGTAAATTCCCTCTTCTGGCTTTTTTCCCTACTGGAGAGCAAGTTGCAATTTTGGCAAGCAATGAAGCAGGAATTAACAAACCGCTGGAGCAGAGTGAATTTTGGGTGGAGAGGTTGTTAGGAGGTAAACATTTAACCGCTGCTTCTCGAAGCAATTTAGGTTGGATCTCCTTTTATATCAGTCGGGCAATCATTCCAGAAACTGTGCAGAACATTCTGGAAAGCAAAGCACACCTAGAGTAATCATCTGGTATCGGACCCAAGCTGGACCTTCAATCAGATACAGTCACTTTTGTACGACACAATAATCCATGATTGGTCAAGAATTTGGACTGTTATGGTCAGAGAACGCTGACCAATAATAAAAACCTTGCACTGGCAACTTATTTTTTCAGGAAGTACTGTACAGTCATCCATAAATAAACAACAACAAATGTTTTTTTCCAAAGCTCATGTTTTATCTTGATCTTGAGAGTGATAGATCAGGAAGTTAGTCTAAGGATAGAATGTCCCTATTAAGAAAGAAAGAAAGAAAGACAGACCAAGCTGCAACAACTCACAGAATCCCTCTTTTGCCGCACCTTATAAAAGTTCTGACACTCACAATGGCAGAATTTTCCATCTTGCCTGCCAGCTGAGTCCACTTAGTGTGTTACGTATGTCAAGTACACTAAAAATCAGGCACCCTTCATTTGCATCTTAAAACACTGACTTTAGGTGATTTCCTGTAGGTAGAGATGGATGACATTAATGTTGGTCGACCTCATCCTTGTTGGGCTCTCCTGGCCACAAGTAGGAAAATCTTGAATTTCATCATTTGTGAACTGAAATAAAAGTGTCTCACCCTTGAGTTTTTAAAAGAAAATGTATGTTTAAAGCTTTAGTCTCTTGCTTGAGTTACCTGTCTGCAACTGGTTTTGCGACATGTTCGAATATTTCTTCTTGTTTGGTTGCTTGGTCAAACACTTTTTGAAACCTGGAAAAAAAATAGAAACTGTGACACATTGTTTTAATTTTTTTTTTTTTTACCTCTCCCAAAATATCAAAATCTAAATTGAGCACACACACAGCACCGTTAATCATGTGTTTACTAAAGGAGAACAGTTTAGCAGTGCATTTAATTTCCACAATGGATTAAGAAGTCATTATGTTTTCTAAAGAAGTCTACAATCGTTTTTTTTTTTTTTTTATCCCAGTAAAAATGATGAGAGGGAAGTGAGTGGACTCAACCCAAGAGGGTTGTTAAATGTGGAAATCATATTTATACAAGGGCACAAGGGAACCTCCGCAAGCTATTCTAAGAGTCTGTGGTTTGCAAAGACTCTCCATGTCCACTACTGTCTGACTCCCAAACTGTGAATTTAGGGCTTGGAAGCGTGTCGTGGGCCCTGCCCAGAGGGTATACAGTATAAGTCTGCATCTTTCACCACCAGATGTTCTGGTTCAGCAGTCACAGAGCCGCTAGAACGACTGATTATTCCTCATATTCAACATGGGTAGCAACAATTTTAACTTTTCGACTCTTTGTTTTTGCAGTTCCAGCTTTCCTGGTGCTATTTATTTCAAGCCAAACGGCAATTCATGAACGCAGTCGACCTCGCCGCTCGCACAAGCTCAGCACTCCTGGCTCCAGCGCAACTACGATCCTAATAAGGATACGGGTTATAGAAAAGGATGGATATTTCAATGTCCTAAAATACAATGAGTAGCCATATGTACAGTGAAGATACAGAAGTTTTAGGACAAGTTTTTAGCATTTTGGTTTGATCCGCCACTACACCACAGGATGAAAAAACACCATAGTGCAGATGAATAATGAACTACATACTGCGACTGTTATGAAACCAAAGAAATGTATGTAATATTCCTCAAAGGCCAGACTGTTGAGAAAGTGCAGAAGGCTTTGGGTAATCTCAACTCAACAGAACATGCTTTTAACTTATTGAAAACAAAAGTAGAGGAAACCACAAACAAACATGGAGGTGGCTGCAGTGGCAGTACTCTTTGGGGTCACTCGGAATTTTATGTCCAAATCATTTTGAGCTTAAAATTGCGGTATGATACTGAAATTCCAGAGATTTCTAAATGGCAAAATCCATTTTATCACACTTCTCTACTTAAAGGTGAAAGTCTAAATTTTAATCCTGTATTCTTTTACTTAAAATTTATTGCAGTGGTGTATTAAGACAAAATCATAAAAAAAACATTGTCACTGGTCAAATGCTTGTGGACCTTAACTGTGTTAGCTATATGAACCGGACAAGAAAAATGCAGGTATTATTGTGACAAATAAAAAACAAAATAGGTTGTTGGTCAAATCAATTGAGTTTACAGTCCTGTAGATATTATTTACAGCCATGCATCACAATTCCCTCATGATTCGATTTATCCACAGTGGATAAATCAGTCCATTAATTAAGATGTTTGAGACGGACGTTTTATAGAAGCAAGTTCCTCAAAAAGGAGCACCTGAAACTGAAGCACTCCCTTTTGTTGTTCACAAAGCCATCCGCCATGTCCTTGGGCACCACAATCTCCAGCGAAGCACCCATCTGCTGCTCATTGTTGACAGAGTACACCTGAGGGAGCCAGAGACAACAGCATCGTCAATCAAACTTTTATGGGTACCACCTCAATGTCAATATATAATATAATCTACTAAGAGGCCATTAGTGTGTACAAAAGGAGGTGCTGTTGCTGTTGTTGTTTTTGACCTAATGCAAGGAGCCTGGTTACAAGTGGTTAGCTCATCTGCCCCACAGTTCTAAGGTTTGAGGTTCAGAATTTGAGCTTCAACCCTCCTAACTGGATCTTACACGTTCTCCCCACGTTTGTTGTTACAGTATATTGTGTCACACGGATTTTCTTTAGGGACTGCAGCTCCCTACCATATTCTAAAGACATTTAATGAGCAAATTGTCCATAAAAAGTGTAAATTGTCCATACAGTACATGAGTGGGACTGGCTAGTGTCCAGACAAGGATGTAGTCTGACTATCGCCGAAAATGAGGTGATACAGGCTCCAGGGGTGCTGACAAACGCGCTGATTACAATACAGACAGAATTTAAGCAATGGAAGGCATTTCAAGTGAGGGTGGTGGGGTCAAGTTCAACACACCCACCTATTGTTTTTGAGCTTGGACATATGTGCAGGCATATGTCTCTTACAGACACAAATGTAATTACAAGCCCATGGGGTGTTTTGGCAGTGAAAAGGTTCCAACCTTAACAATTAGATTGTTTTCACTCCCACCCTGGTTTTGTTGCCTTCTCATGGACATTCAGAATATCAAAAAACCGCAACGATGTGGCTGTGGTCATTTCATTGTGCTCAATATTGTCTGCGCTAGCAAAATGGCCACAGAAACCATCTGTGTAATTTGATTATTCCCCCCATCAGTTGCTGTGCTCACACGATAAACTGGATTTGAGGGACTGAATTTTTTGCCAGAGGCTTTTCTGGTGCAATATGAATTTTTTTATACGCACAGGTGTTTCTAGCCCATTTTGGGAGGAGGGTGTTCCAAAGGACCCCAAAAAAGTATCCCAGCACCCCCAAATTTTGAGGGATCCCACCAATTTCTTATAATAATAATAATGATAATACTACTGCTACGACAACTAATAATATTAATAATGATAATAATGCAAAATTCTATCCATCCATCCATTTTCTTTGCCGCCTATCCTCATGAGGGTCGCGGAGAGTGCTGGAGCCTATCCCAGCTGTCAACGGGCAGGAGGCGGGTTACACCCTGAACTGGTTGCCAGCCAATCGCAGGGCACATGGAGACACACACTCCAATGGACTCACACCTGTGCACACTTGTGCACTCACAATCACACCTATGAGCAATTTAGAATGTCCAATTATTGTTGCATGTTTTTGGGATGTGGGAGGAAACTGGAGTCCCCGGAGGAAACCCACCCAGGTACAGGGAGGACATGCAAACTCCACACAGGTGGGTCCGGGATTGAACCCGGGACCTCAGAACTGAGGCCAACGCTTTACCAGCTGACCATCGAGCCGCCCAAACTACTAGTACTACTGTACTAGTAGTGGGACTAGTAATAATAACAACAACAATGATAAAAATAATACTAATAATAATAATAATAAAGATACTTCTCATTTATTTCAAATGCTGATTTATGTCAAATGCTGAAATGGGAAAAATCACACAGAAAACAAATGACTACTCACTATAGGGGGGCTACTTTACTCCAGATAAAATAGCCTAAAAGCCTACTTTTCATGTGTAGAGGTGCTGCTGTATCAAAATAAATTGTCTTTACGGAGAAATTAGGGTTAGAATATGTTCAAATTTTGATTACACTCCATTTCTCTTGCGCTATGGTTTAGCTTTATGTAACCAATCCATCCATTTTCTTCGCCGCTTATCCTCACAAGGGTTGCGGGGAGTTCTGGAGCCTATCCCAGCTGTCAACGGTCAGGAGGCGGGGTACACCCTGAACTGGTTGCCACCCACTCGCAGGGCACATCGAAACAAACAGTCGCACTCACAATCACACGCAATTTAGAGTGTCCAATTAATGCATGTTTTTTTTTGGAATGTGGGAGGAAACCGCAGTGCCCAGAGGAAACCCACGCAGGCATGGGGAGAACATGGAAACTCCACACAGGCAGGTCTGTGAGTGAACCAGGGACCTCAGAACTGAGGCAAATGCTTTACCAGCTGAGCCACCGTGCTGCCCACTTTAAAGAAACTTTATCCAATTTATCAGTTTTGTCAGGGACCCCCCCCCCCCCGTTAAAAAAAGTTAATCTTTCCTTTCCTAAATGGTGCAAATTTAATTGTTTTGAAAAATACATCCATCCATCATCTGAGCCACATATCCTCACAAGGGTTCCCGGAGTGAAGCTATCTTCGTACAGTAGTTGCTAGCCAATCTCAAAGCACATAGAAACAAACAACCATCTGCAGACATAATAACACTTAAGGAAAATTTTGAGTTTCCAATTCATGCATATTTTTGGGACGTATAAAATAGTGACATTTATTTTGTGTGCATGTACTCAGCAGCTCTAAACCCGTGGAATCACCTCTGTTTATACCTCACGCCAATGGAAGATGAACTCCTCATGTAACTTGCATAAGATATAAGAAAAACATGTTTTCCTAAACAGGTTCAAGCATCACTCCAGTTTGTTATTGGAGATGTTACCATCATGGTTAAGGATTGAAACATGTCACGAGAAACATGCCTGTTATGTTAATAAATTGTTAACAAAATCTGCACAGAAGTGTCAATTAGTAATCCGCTGGGTGTTGTGGACACGAGACAGGAGGTTGAATAAAAAACTGTACACCATTTTTCATGAACTTTTCCATCAAACAGATACCCTATTAAAAAAAAAAGGTAAGCAGGAAAATAAGCTGATTAATATGTTTTTATCCAAATGCATTATTTCGGCATAGTTATTGCGACAGTCAATTATTACACAGGATACACACAGCAGGCATGAAAAGTTAAGTTTACACAAGGTTTCACACATGGAAAGGCAATGTAGGTTTGGTATGCTAAATGAGCTCAAATAATAGTGGGGTGTCAACTTACCGCAGTATTTTTCTTGGTGGGCTTTAAACGAGCATATATCTGAATTGTCTGTTTTACCATTTTGTTTTACCACCTTCCTAAATGCTAATTGTTTACTTTTCGGTTTTGTATGCTGGTTGCTGTACTTGCTAGCCAAAGTTGGCAGGATGCCGTTGTGTGTGGACATCGGTTGCTAGGTGACCAAAAGCCACAGGGCTTTTTGACAAAGATTGTATGTTGATTGAAGATGATCTCTTCGAGAGGGAGAATTTAAAAAAAAGAGCTCTGGATTAAAATCTGTGTTTTGGCCTTGCAGTCCATTTGCATGTTCTCCCTGTGCTTGCACTGGTTTACTCGGGCTTCACCCCGCATTCCCAAAAAATGCATATTAAATTATTTGAAGCCTCTTTTGCAAAAGATGTAATAAATTATGAAACGTATGAATGGTTGTTTGTTTGATTGTGTCCTACGAGTCACTGGCGAACATTCCATGGTTTGCAACGTCACCAGTGACTCAAATGCAGGGCAGTGATGTTGAAACCGTTGGCCTCACAGTTCTGAGGTCCCGGGTTCAATCCCAGACACGTCTGTGTGGAATTTGCATGTTCTCCCTGTGCCTGCGTGGGTTTCTTCCAGCACTCCGGCTTCCTCCCACATTCCAAAATCATGCAACATTCACTCTACACTCTAATGATTGTGAGTGCCGCTGTTTGTCTCAATGTGCCCTGCGATTGGCTGGCAACCAGTCCAGGGTGTACCCTGCCTCCTGCCTGTTGACTGCTGGGAGAGGCTCCAGCATTCACTGTGACCCTTGTGAGGATAAGCAGCAAAGAAAAAGGATAGATGGATATTTAGCACCACAACACCAATGGACAAACAAAGCTAAAATCTAATCAAAAAATCAGAACAGATGAGATGCTCTATTGGTATCATGCTTATACAATATTAAATATAAAGGACCATCTATGAGCTCTTT
Source organism: Syngnathoides biaculeatus (assembly GCF_019802595.1). Taxonomy (NCBI): domain Eukaryota; kingdom Metazoa; phylum Chordata; class Actinopteri; order Syngnathiformes; family Syngnathidae; genus Syngnathoides; species Syngnathoides biaculeatus. Next base: position 8,592,653 of record NC_084654.1, on the reverse strand, counting down.
CTGGTTCCAGTGTATGGATGTTACACTGTTTCTGCTATTTCACCTGAGCACTCGATGTCTGCCCAATATATTACGTGCGTTTTGTGGCACTGTATGCACATCTCGTGTTTGATTACTCACGGGGGTTAACACATTTAGACACACTGAAAAGGTTTGTGGTCCTCTTTTTATGTAAACCACCCTTTAATTTACAACACAAACATGATCATAAACTATGAAAAGAAGTGAAAGAGGTTAACATACAAATCGTTGTATTACATCAACCTAAATAGTCCCCACACTGGGATATAAATATTGCTGAGAGGCCTGTGTGGAAGATAACCAATGGGACAGAATGTCTTTCACAATGGTTATACGCGCAGCCCTGCATTCCTCCATGCTGGACTTTGTTTTTGGGGATATTTTTTATTATGCAAGCGACAAAGGTTCAATGAGGAGACAGTCCGGCTTTTCAGTTGACTAATGCTGATGTGTGGTGTTGACATGCAGATGTCCGGATGGCTGGACAAAAGATGTGGCCCTGAAATCCCAAATAGGCAAAGTGACTAGAAAGAAGCAATTTTGACATGTTTTTGTCACACTTCGAATTAAACTAATCATTAATTCATGTGACCTAAGTTACCATTTTTAGAATGATGTCTGGCTGCTTGTGCAGCCAATTTCAAAAGCACTTCTTTTTTGGTTGGTACTGCACTTTTCTATCAGCAATATCCCACCCAACGTCCGATCCATTTTCTGAGCCGCATATCCTCAAAAGGGTCGTAGGAGTGCTGGAGCCTATTGCAGCTGCCAATAGGCAGGAGGCAGGGTACACCCTGAACTGGTTGCCAGCCAATGACAGGGTACATAAGGAAAAACAACAGTCACATTCACAACGACACCTAAGGGCAATTTAGAGCAGACATGTCCAAAGTCCGGCCCCCGGGCCAATTGCGGCCCGTGGACAAATTTTTACCGGCCCGCGGCCTCTATCATGAAATCAATAATATGCGGCCCGCCAGCACTGTTGACCACAGTATAAAATACATGTGTACAAAAAGCTATTTTTCATATTTTTCATTTCACCAGAAGATGGCAGTAGCCCTGTGGCCGCACTCTGGCCGCCGTGACCCTTGACCTTGCGTGATCGTTTCAGCCCAGCCCATTTCTAACATGGCGTCTGAAAACAAAAAAAGGAAAGTTGACCGCGAGGGCCGCCGCTTCCAGGACAAGTGGAAATTTGAGTATTTTTTCACTGAAATATGAAACAACTGTGTCTGCCTAATTTGCCAAGAGACTGTGGCTGTTTTCAAGGAATTCAACATCAAGAGGCACTACCAGACGAAACATGCTAGCTACGACAAGCTAACTGGGAACAAACGCGGTGAAAAAGTGAAGCAACTGGAAGCTGTTTTAACGGCACAGCAAAGCTTTTTCACAAGAGTCCGTGAGTCAAATGAAAATGCCACAAAGGCAAGCTACGAAGTGGCAACGCTGATTGCAAAGCACTGCAAACCTTTCACTGAGGGTGAATTTATTAAAGACCGTGTAATGAAAATGGTTGAGAAAATTTGTCCCGCGAAGAAGCAAGAGTTTGCCAATATTTGCCTGGCTCGTAATACTGTGGTACGGAGAATTGAAGACGTTTCATTAGATATTAAGAGACAGTTAGAGGCAAAAGGAACTGAGTTTGACTTTTTCTCGTTAGCGTGCGATGAAAGCACGGATGCGTCCGACACCGCTCAGTTACTGATCTTTTTAAGAGGAGTGGACAATGACATGAACGTGAGTGAAGAGCTTCTGGACCTCCAGAGTCTGAAGGGCCAAACAAGAGGAACGGATTTATTTGTTTCTGTTTGTTCCACCGTAGATGACATGAAACTACAGTGGAATAAAGTCACCGGGATTATTACGGACGGCGCACCTGCCATGGCTGGCGAGCGGAGTGGATTATCAAGCCTTGTCTGTAACAAAGTCAGCGAAGAAGGAGGCAGCGCTATTAAACTCCACTGTATTATTCATCAAGAAGTTCTCTGTGCCAAATATATGAAATATGATAATGTTATGAAACCGGTGATAAAGACGATTAATTATATTCGCTCCAAAGCGCTGTGCCACCGCCAGTTTCAACAGTTTCTTCTCGACATCCAGGCTGAATACGGAGATGTTTTGTATCACACCGACGTAAGGTGGCTCAGTCGGGGGTCTGCGCTGCAGCGCTTCTTCTCTCTCAGGGAGAAAATTGGACAATTCTTGACTAAAAAGGGTCAACCCATGCCACAATTAAATGATCCTGTTTGGCTGGCTGATTTGGGATTTTTAGTTGACATAACGTGACATCTGAATGCGCTGAACACAAGCCTTCAAGGGCAAAATGCAGTGGTAAGCCAACTGTATTCACACATCAAAGCCTTTCGGACCAAGCTGCTACTTTTCCAAAGACACCTGTCACAGGCGCAGCCCAATACCGCACATTTCCCGTCGCTGCAGGAAATTGTGACCAGTTTCCCACAGATCAATATCAGTGCGCAAATGACAAAGTATGCAGCAGACATCTCATCTCTGGTTGAGGAGTTTCAGCAGCGCTTTCAGGACTTTGCAGCTATTGAAAAGGAGATCACGCTTTTTTCCTCTCCTTTCTCCGTGGACCCTGATGACGCTCCAGACCACCTGCAACTGGAGCTCATTGAGCTGCAGTGTGACGCCGAGCATCGCAGTCGGCACCAACAGCTCCCTCTTGTCAACTTCTACCGCCAGCTGGATGAAGGCAGGTTCCAAGCAATTCGGACATTTGCTAAGAAAATGCTGAGCTTGTTTGGCTCCACATACATGTGCGAGAAGACATTCTCCGTTATGAACATTAACAAGAGCCGCATGAGGACGAGACTGAGTGACTCTCACCTGCGTGACGTCTTGCGCATCAAAACCACTGCTCTTGAGCCAGACATGGACTACATACTGCAGTCAAGATCCCAGTATCACCCTTCACATTAGTGCAGGCAAGACCTTTGTCAAGTCCTCTGAGTTGAATAAATTCTTAAATCTCAGTTAATTAATTTTTTTGTGATGGTCAAAATCACAGTTTGAATATGCAGTGATCATTGTTTTGTTTTCAGCACTTTTCCTACAGTGAGCATATAATAGTGAATAATATGTAATGTTTCACATGAACTTAGATATCCTTTATAGTTTTCTTAATTTTTTGTGGTTTGTGATTTCGGTAAAAACCTAAATGTAAAAAAAAATGTAAAAGTAAAAGTATGCCATTTGTAATTAAATTAAAAAAATCCCCAAAAGTTAATTTGTATTTAATGTTAATGGTTCAAAGAATGTCAGGCTAAATAGTCGGCCCCCACACATTTTCACCTTACCAAATCTGGCCCTCTTTGCAAAAAGTTTGGACACCCCTGATTTAGAGTCTCTGATTATTACTTGTTTTTTTGGGGATGTGGGAGGAAACCCGAATGCTTGGAGAAAATCCAGGCAGGCACGGGGAGAACATGCAAACTCCACACAGGTGGGGCTGGGATTTGAACCCTGGACCTCAGAACTGTGAGGCCAACAATCTAACCACTTGCATAACTGTGCTGTCCATTAGTCCCATTTGCACACAAAAAAACCTCGAGGTCCATTCCTTTTCTGTATTCATTGTTGGATTTATGCAGTACCATTTGCACACAAAAAAACCTAAAGGTCCATTTAATTTCTGTATTCATTGTTGGATTTATGCTGTTTTTTTCAGTGCTTGTGTTAATAAAGAGTGCTTCGGTTCATGTTTGCAGTAAAGAAACACATTGCAAACAACATTTCCAGTGGTTGTCAATCTGATTTCAGCTCATCGTTACATGACAAGTATGAAAACTCATGTAGCAAAGTTTAGAGAAAAACTAAATTTAAATCCCCGTCACAATAGTTTGCCACATCTGTGTATTTTTTTCTGCAGTTTAGACTGAAGGCAAAATTGGCAGCACTTTGAAGCCAAAAAGTCAACAAAAACTACAGTTTTTTGGGAGAAATGTAAGAGTGTGGTAAGGAAGTGAAGAAACGGGTCAAAGCAGGGTGGAACAATTGGCGGAAGGTGTCTGGTGTTCTATGTGACAGAAGAGTCAACGCTCGGATGAAGGGCAAAGTTTATAAAACAGTGCTGAGGCTGGCCATGATGTATGGATTAGAGACGGTGTCACTGAAGAAACAAGAGGAAGCAGAACTGGAGGTAGCAGAAATGAAGATGTTGAGGTTCTCGCTTTGAGTGAGCAGGTTGGATAGGATTAGAAATTAGCTGATTAGAGGGACAGTCAAAGTTGGATGTTTTGGAGACAAGGTTCGAGAGAGCAGACTTAGATGGTTTGGACATGTTCAGAGGCGAGAAAGTGAGTACATTGGTAGAAGAGTGCTGAGCATGGAGCTGCCAGGCAAAAGAGCGAGAGGACGACCAAAGAGAAAGTTGATGGATTTTGTGAGGGAAGACATGAAGGCAATTGGGGTTAGAGAGGAAGATACACTAGATAGGCCAAAATGGAAAAAGATGACAAGCATCGCTGTGGCGACCCCTAACGGGACAAGCCGAAAGGAAAAGAAGAAGAAGATTTGGGAGACATGTACAATGAAAAACCTTTCTTAAAATTAAATAGGTTATGCAAAAATAATAGATTTAGGTTTCATTTCTCAGGAATTGGTTACCAGCATGACAGTTGTTCTTTATGTATACAAAAATGCTAAATTACAAGATATCCTGTTGATATCTGAAACATGATGAAGGACTTGTAGATCAATGTGATCATATAAAAGTGTGCACAGTATTTCTTGTCTGCCACAGCACTACAAAGATAATTTAATGGAAAATTCTCAACAGTATAGATTGCTTCAAAAGCTCAGTGCTGCATTTTCCCCCCATACACTTATAGCATGAAAACGCATTAAAAGTTATATTAGAATAATCCTTGCCAAAAATGATGTTGCTCATTTCTCAAAAAGTGACAGTGGCTTGGAAAAAAAGGACCGATCACATCCACTTTCTATGAAGGAATTACACAGCTTCGTCAAACATGTACAAGAAAAGAAGTAAACACAAAACATGGGCTGGGCTGCGCTTGTTGGAGGAACTGTGAACCTTTATTTTAATTTAAATGTCATCTGAAATAGCTAAGGTTTCAACCCAAAGGAGGGGAAAAACTTGGAGACAGCAAGTTACCAAAGTGTGGTTGTGAGCATTTGCACATTTGAACATGTACTTACTTCTTTGACAGAAATCCAAATTGGGGCTTACTGTAATCATGGGTTCATTTCCACATGTACGGTGTTTACAGGACAGGAACATTCAGTGTCAATACCATGTACGTACGGGTAAGTGTGACATTAGATTTGCAGTTTAAATGATAAATATTACATCCTATTTTAGGCACGCAGACGTACGCACATCCACATTCAAACGTGCACACAGTTTTCCGTCAAATATTTACACAACCTGTGCAGCATAAACCACAATAAACGGTTTCTTTTCAGTAATGTGGAACATTGTGCAAATGTGTTTTCACTTGTACATTGCTTTTTAATCTTCAAGGTAGTCAAAGCGCTTTGACATTTGAGGTCATAGATGTGTCCCAATGATTTTTTGCAGTGTATACAGATATTTATTCTAGACTGTCTCGTAGTGACGGGATCTAAATTACATGGAAAACCACAATATAAATTATCTTTCAACTATTTGGATGCCGTTGTAATCACCTCTTGAAGTTGCTGTATTGTGCTGGCATATTGAGTTGCATGGGAGGAACCGACAAATAGAGTGGATCAGTCATGAACAGTACTTGCCACGGGTTGTTGATTCAGGACAAACTGTGGTTTGCCAGCTGACTGTGTGCATGTAGGAGTCTTTGGAGTTCTTTGTGTGACGGCCTGAAATATATTTCTAGGCGTGTTCTGTAACTTTGAACATGATTGTGGACATGTGCCGCACCCGCCCCACGGAGCAACAAACACTGGACCCCCTTCTTGGCTAATGAATCCCTCATGAAGGCATCTTGGATTCTCTCCCAACAGGCTGGTCTGGATTTGGTTCAACCAATATTATAGAGAAGGAAAGGATGATGGCTTGATGACTTGGTAGTTGAGCGTGTGTGGGTGTGTGTGTGTGTATCTCTCAATGTAATTCCATCTTTGGCTGGTAGAGGGTTTGCGCGGGAATGCCAAGATGCTGTCTGATTTTTTCTTTTTTTAAAAAGCATGATCAGATACAAGATCCTGCAGGAATGGCACCATGCTGTTGGAGGCCACTAGTCATTACATCCTTGGACATGAAACATAAGATTTGGTGCTTGTATAATAATGGTGATTAGCATGTTTATTGCAAATAATTGTCAACTGTTGCGGAACGTTTAAAAAGATATGGTTTTCCACTGTCATTATCAAAGTGAATTAAGGCTGGGCTGCAGGATTGGAGTCCACATTGGGATACAGTCATCAACAAGACAAGTTTCTTCCCTTGTTCTTTTTCTTCCCTTGTTCTTTTTCTTCCCTTGTTCTTTTTCTTTCTTCTTTCTTTCTTTCTTTCTTTCTTTCTTTCTTTCTTTCTTTCTTTCTTTCTTCTTTCTTTCTTTCTTTCTATTTTAACCTGTCCTATTCAGCTGTTTAGTCATTCAGAACATTGGATCTGTTGTTTAATTTTATTTTGCCTCTGTTATTTAGTGTTTGGTGAGGTATTATGGATAGTCCTATTTGTTGTATCTTTTCTGTGGGACCCTCTCAAAAACAAGATTTTGCATCTGAAGGGTTTTCACCTCACATAGAGCCAACATTAATGTCAAGATATGACATACAAAACTTCTCACACATGCAAAATAACCCATAATGCTGTCTGCGTAATATTTGTATACACCACAAGGAAAAACAATTAATGGGGGAAAAAAATGTAAAAAGCCAGACAGAAAGCTGGCATACACAAACTATTAATTAAGCCCAATGAGTCCAAAAGTTACATAAGCAGGTACAGTATACGTCTATTTATTTAGCATAGAAAGTTTATAAGTTGATAAGACTCATTTAGAGCTAAACATTCACTTTGACAGGAATTGTAAGATAATCTTTACTATCACAGTTTGTATTGGAATCTAAATTCAGTCATGGTGAAAGAGACACTTCCAAAGTGCTGACTGTCTATCTGAGGCAGACGACAGCAGCAGAGTCCGAATGGGCTATTTAAGGCTGCTGTCTCCTCCGCTGCACAGTTTTCTGGTCAGTAGTTGTGTCCAAGGGAATTCTTTAGGGTTTTGGTTACGTGTTATTGTGAGGCTTCTGCCCTGTTTTGCTTGCTCGGCCAGGGCATATCAGACTTCAGTCTGCATTCCGCAAATACTGTATTTGACTCTCCTCAGGCTCAAAACTAAATTTGAGAGATGAGTGTGAGGATAAAGCAGCATTAATACATGGGCTGGGAATCATGTAGATTCATTATTTTGGTAAAGTGTTTGCTTTACAAGAAAAAGATGCACAAGAAGAGTCTGGGAAAAACGCTAATGAAAAAACGTGTTTTTCAATTTGTTTTGCTCAGCTCTGTGTCTCTACAGGCAGAATATAAAGCAGTTTTGAAGCTGGCAGCAGTCAAATACCACAGTTTGTCCCTTCATATGATCATAGCTCAATTCACCTTTATTATAAAGTAAATAAACATTTTATTCCCCTTTTGGTAACTGATGAGTTACCACATGGCTTTCTTTGAAGACTGTGGTTAATCCATTCATCCACTTTCCAATCCACATATCATCACAAGGGTTTTCAGTTTGCTGGAGCCTATCCTGGCTATCTTCGGGCAGGAGGCGGGGTACACCATGAACTAATTGCTGGCCAATCGGAGCAAAACATTTGAACATTTTGAAATGTATATGTGAACCGGATGAGATGGTTGAGGAACCACGGCCTGACAGAGCCTACAGTACCCAGTACCTCCAAGTACCACACGCTAAAGCCCAAAGCAAACCATCAGAACACTGAAACAGTTAGTAGACTAAAAATCAGAGTGGTGCCAGTTTTATATTTGATATCACCCTTGAAGGACCGTTACTGTCAAGGGATGATTGCATCAAACAGGTTTGGCATCAAGAGACAACAAGCCACCAAGACTACTACTCCAGCACATATTCCAAACCAACAGGAAGCAAAGATTGCCCAACTCAGACAAAAGCTACTGACACTAAGCAACCAGCACAAGAAAGCAAGTGAGCAAGAGACAGCAGCCCTTGCATAACTTAAAGGTCTGTTGCGGGAAAGGCCACTCTTCATTAGGCTGAGGGGCACAGGAAGAAGGGTAGGGGGAGGGCCTACAGCCTCAGTGCCTTCCTGGCCAATCTATTCAGGTTCACAAAGAATCTGATGGGAGAGAAACAGCGGTCAACTCATTTCTCGCCCGCTACCTCAGTCACGCCAATAGTGACAACATTAGACAGCATGAAACTATACCACTCAAATCATTTAAATGCATCTTTGAAAAAATGTTGTCAACCAAAAGATCTCAAAAAGCTGCAACAAAGTGCAATGATCCAAAGAAATTCAAGAACAGATGAGAAACAAAACAATTGGCATCCATCACTCTGGAAATTGTAACAAAGCCATTTCTAAAGCTGTAGGATTCTAGCAAACCACAGTGAGAGCCATTAAGCTATTGAGAAGGGGATAAAGTCAGATAAGTAAGGCCCATGTTCTGATGACACCTCCCTCCGTTGGGTTTTAACGATTTATAAGTCGACCACTGTATTCATTGCTGAATAATAGTTAGAGTTTTGAGAGATTTTTTAAGCACATTTTTTTTCTGAATCGTCTGGTCGCTTTGGGATACAGTAGAGATGTCAAATTCATTTCCGGTGCGGCCATACTGTTGAGCTGTTATGACTGTGAAACCGTATAAATGTTTGATTTCATAATCATAGTATTAGAGAGACACAATTGAGGAAAAACGACATCAGAAATCAAGGATAAGCATTGGTTCAAAAATTGTTGCCAGTTCGTTGAGCTTTATGTCCCGTTCCAGCACTCTCGTACTCCTGACTGAACCTGTGTGTACCGACCTCCGTCCGTTCTCTGACCAACCTTGTAAGCCTGACTCCTTGACACTTCTGCCTGCATTGTTTCCCCGTGCACCGGACTGCCTGCTCGATCCCCGAACTCTGCATACAATAAACGCGTCTCTTCTTGAACTACCTTGCGTCTTCCGAGTTCCTGCATTTGGGTCCTACCTCTCGTTCCGATGGGACGTGACAGAACGAACTGGCCATCACAGGACCCAGCAGGAAAGACCCGGCGTCGCCGGGACCGACGCAAGGTAGACCGTTTGCCGGAGGACCAAGCCTGCCCAATCCGGGTAGGCTCCCTGATGTCCTCCACTTCCGTGTCTTACGCTCCGCCAGCGAGGTATGAATACGTCCCGAACACGACCCGTCCAGCTCCTCATATTCTTCTGGACTCTGACTTTTCGGAATATGAGGAGGACCACGATTTGTATGACCGGCTGCCTGAGTACGACTCCGACGAATTTGAATATGAATCTGCTCGTCCAATCTTTCACCCTAGTCAGTTTGCGCCGCCTCCCCGCGTTTCCAGCACCCGAGCGACTTCGCCCGGTAGATCCAAGTACACTAATCGGTATGAGGGAACCCGATTGGCCATCTACCCGGGACCTCCGCGTGGCGGACACAGGAGACGCCCCGGCCGGGCGCTCCCTGGTGTCTCTCGCTGCGCGGCAACGAAGACACCGTCCTCCCACTCCTCGCCGGCAACGGTGAGACCGGCAGACCCGCAGCAGGTGGCGAAGCTTCCAGCCAGGACGGAGGAGGAGCCGCCTAATCACGAGGCGTTCCGCCGCGAAATGCGGGCAGAGATAGAGCGGCAGAGCGCCGAATTGGCGGCTCTCACGGCCCAGGTCCGGCAAGGATTGGCGAACCAGCCGACCTACGCTGACATCGCAACGGCGACGGACTCGCTGCTGACTCAGGTTCACGTGTCAGTTTTGACTGACTCTCCGCCTGCTCAGGTTCACGTTGCCGTGGAAACCGAACAGACTCGCCACCTCAAGTGCACGTCGCAGTGTTGGCGGTTCCGAGCAGAGCTCACGCGGCAGTTGGAACTGACCCGCTCCCGAGACACGCTCACATGTCAGTTTCGACTGACTCTCCGCCTACTCAGGTTCACGTTGCCTTGGAAACGGATTCGCCACCGCGCCACGCCCACGTTGCCGTTTCAACGGATGCAGTGCAAGCTCACGTGGCAGTGGGGACCGACCCGACGCCGCCTTACGTTGCTGTCCAGGAGGTGGCGACGTCTCCACAGCCGCTTCTCGTCCGTGCTCTGGAGTGGCAGTGGCGACCGGCCCGCGGACGTTCCCCGTTCCTGCTCTGTCGGCGACCGGCCCGCGGACGTTCCCCGTTCCTGCTCTGTCGGCGACCGGCCCGCGGACGTTCCCCGTTCCTGCTCTGTCGGCGACCGGCCCACGGCCGCTCCCCGTTCCTGCTCTGTCGGAGACGGGCACGCCCTCACATTCCTGTCCAGGAGGTGGTGGAGTTGGTGATGCTGCTGCCGCCTTCTCACGTTCCGGTCCAGGAGGCGGCGACGGGGTCGCTGCCTTCTCACGTTGCTGTCCAGTAGGGGGCGGCGATGGCGCCGCCTTCTCACGTTGCTGTCCAGGAGGGGGCGGCGATGGCGCCGCCTTCTCACGTTGCTGTCCAGGAGGGGGCGGCGATGGCGCCGCCTTCTCACGTTGCTGTCCAGGAGGGGGCAGCGATGATGGCGCCGCCTTCTCACGTTGCTGTCCAGGAGGGAGCGGCGATGGCGCCGCCGCCTTCACACGTTGCTGTCCAGGAGGGGGCGGTACTGGCGCCCCCGCCTTCTCACGTTGCTGTCCAGGAGGGGGCGGCGATGGCGCCGCCTTCTCACGTTGCTGTCCAGGAGGGGGCGGCGATGGCGCCGCCTTCTCACGTTGCTGTCCAGGAGGGGGCGGCGATGGCGCCGCCTTCTCACGTTGCTGTCCAGGAGGGAGCGGCGATGGCGCCGCCGCCTTCTCACGTTGCTGTCCAGGAGGGGGGCGGCGATGATGGCGCCGCCTTCTCACGTTGCTGTCCAGGAGGGGGCGGCGATGGCGCCGCCGCCTTCTCACGTTGCTGTCCAGGAGGGGGCGGTACTGGCGCCGCCGCCTTCTCACGTTGCTGTCCAGGAGGGGGCGGTACTGGCGGCGCCGCCTTCTCACGTTGCTGTCCAGGAGGGGGCGGTACTGGCGCCGCCGCCTTCTCACGTTGCTGTCCAGGAGGGGGCGGTACTGGCGCCGCCGCCTTCTCACGTTGCTGTCCAGGAGGGGGCGGTACTGGCGCCGCCGCCTTCTCACGTTGCTGTCCAGGAGGGGGCGGTACTGGCGCCGCCGCCTTCTCACGTTCCTGTCCAGGAGGGGGCGGTACTGGCGCCGCCGCCTTCTCACGTCCCTGTCCAGCAGGCGCTGGGGAGTTCTGTGGAGCCACCCAGGAGCTGGAGAGACTTCGGGGTGGCAGTCATGGCTCTGGTCCTGCTCTCCATCATCTTCTTCGCTCCTGAGTTCGCCCAACCGCTTCAGGACCTGGCCTCGTTGGCGACCAATCCCTGGTCGTCTTGCAACGACGGCGTGGGAGGTTTTCGTCCGGAGCAGTGGCCTCCCTCGTTCTGGTTCCTGCCTCGCCGTTTGGTTCGTCACAGAGGTCGTCCGCCCGAATCGCCCCGTGGGGACCCTGGTGCTTGGCGTCCGGGTCGTCCTCCTGACCTGTCCGCCCGGACGCCTCTTGTTTGGTGGCCTGGATGGCCACCAGTCTGGGGTTCAGGGGGGGGCGTGCCCTCCTCCGGACCACCTTCCGCCCACCCCTGCCTGTGTTATCGTCTGTTTTTTTCGTTTAGGCACGTCTGGGAGCCGTGCCTTTGAGGGGGGGGGGGTACTGTCATGATCCTGCCGCTTTAGCATGAGCTGTGCAGGTGCCCGCGCGGCTGCGCTGATTGGGAGGCGCACACCTGCTCCTCATGCGGGCTGATCATCCCCCGTATATATAGGACCCGGTGACGACTGGTCCTCCGCCAGTTCGTTGAGCTTTATGTCCCATTCCAGCACTCTCGTACCCCTGACTGAACCTGTGTGTACCGACCTCCGTCCGTTCTCTGACCAACCTTGTAAGCCTGACTCCTTGACACTTCTGCCTGCATTGTTTCCCCGTGCACTGGACTGCCTGCTCGATCCCCGAACTCTGCATACAATAAACGTGTCTCTTCTTGAACTACCTTGCGTCTTCCGAGTTCCTGCATTTGGGTCCTACCTCTCGTTCCGATGGGACGTGACAATTTCAGAAAGAATCATGAAAGTTGGTGCACATAATGTATTTAACAGGCACTATAAAATGATGTGGCGAGCAGGATGTGATTCCCTGTCTGAGTTTGACACCTGAGCAGTAGGCTGTATGTGAACTCTGGGGTGTTTCAAATTTGAGGTTACGACGTGGTTTAACAGCAGACCATCTTGTCCATGTCCTTCCTCACAATTGTAGCTACATGTGGCTCCACGCTGACAGAGGATGGCAGAGGCAAAATCTTGTGGATTAGTTCTTCCCTCAATCTTTGTGCTTTTGTAACAACGCTTTACATCACTGTACACTGCCATAAAGTTTAACTGTCGTACGTATGTGGGGCAGAGGAAATAGTGATGTAAATTTCCATGTGAGCCTTTGTAGTAAGGAAAGAGTAGCACAAGACCATGGAGAGTAATGGTGCAAAAATAAATGGATATGAAATGAGAGACAGGGTTGAAAGAGGACAAGATAAATATTTGCAGCTGGAATGACACAAGCCCTTACTGGCCGTGTCTATAATAAATCCACTTTCTCCACATTTTCCGTCACCAAACCACCAAGTGCCGGCAACTTTTGCACTTCGTGATGTGAGCCAGATCCTTCAAATTCCTTGTTACAGTCATTCTAAAACATCCTATGTGCTTGTACGCTGAATTAGAGGTCTTGCTTGTGATTTTAGAACAGTATGTGAGTGTTCCCCCTGGTAAACTTTGTGGTGTAAACATGATCAACAAAAAGATGACATCCCAAAAGTGAATAGAAACAACAACCACCAAGTGCCCTTGAGAGCTTCCCCAATGCTGTTCATGTCTACTCAGCTCCCACACTTCTGAAATATGACTAATGGCAACAACTTCAGCTGATATGACCTCTCAGTATATAAACTTGTGTCAATGGAACTAATACGAACTGGAACATTATTTGGCATCCACATATTGATCAGTTGCAATGTGTCAAACTGAATTAGGCCACAGCCAAGTGATGACAGTGTGGATGAGAGGATGGCACTCGTATTCCACTTGTTTTTCAGCTGTCGTAGGGGCCATGTAAAGTTCTTCTCTGGTTGGACTGTAGTTGTATATCGCAAACATCAGTATTAAAGACAAATATGTTTAAAAATGCAGGGACAAAACTCCATTTGACTTAAAAAAATCACTACATCAATAAATTGATGTTTTTATTCTCTTTGCAATGCATATGCTACAAGGAGGCATGGATAAATTGTAAAGTGTTCATACTTCCTGTTGCTGATGGCTCACTGTCAAGGTGTGTGATGGGATCCACCTCTATTTCGTGATTCAAACAGCCCACTAGCCATGGTTAGCATATGCTAATTTTGTCATTAGCCTATGAGGATTTACAAGATTTAGGCTTTAAAAAGATTCAGGCTTTAAAAAAGAATATCAAACAGAACGCAAGCTACCCAAAGTGCTCATGGTTGCTAAGAAGTTTGTGTTTCACTACTGCTGCTGCAGCAATGTTCAGAAGATAGAAGGTAAAAGCTTGGAGCCAAGGACCACTTCGAAAACCAAAAAATAATAATTCAAATTCCTCAGTGGCAATTTTCAGTGATAAAAAGTATACACTAGTTTTTTTAAGTCTTGACAGGATAAGCAGCTCAGAACAAATGGATGGATAGCCTTAGTCATTAGCCAGGCTAAGGATATTATGAAAGAATTTATCAAATACACCAAAAAATACAATGAAGTAATACAAATAATAAATACCATCAGTAGTAATATTTAAACAATGTGTGTTGTGTGTCTGTGTGGATTAAAATTGTGCTTCGTCACCAGTAAAATTGGTCTCGAACTGCCATTGCACTGGTATTCCTATAAAGTACTTACCCCGTGCTATACAGTTAAAAATGTGAAGTATTGTACAGTAAATAGCTTATACTACTTCATGGGAGTTTGGTTAATGTTGTACATGAAGTCACTGCATTTGGTCGCAGCAGCCACCTGGCACAATGAATAAACAATTTCAGAATATAAATAACGTCCGCAGGAAATTGTTCCCCCCCGTCATGTCTGGGGCTCTATACAATCGAGTCAGTAAAAAAATTACAACCTCCATCTTATGGAAGAACGCCCCATTAGCTATAGTGCAAGACAAGGAAATGAAGCCCGGGTTTTTTTTATACAAGATCAAATAAATATTTGCAATCTGTTCTGTCCTACAATCATTTTTATTCATTGCAAACACATTTACAGATACATAATATGTCACACTGCTGTATTTAAAAACAAAGAGCTGACCATGAAATTATTTATCTATCCATCCATCCATTATCTAAGCCGCTTAATCACACAAGGATCACAGGACTGCTGGAGCCTATCCCAGCTAGCAAGAGGAAGGGTACACCCTGAACTAGTTGCCAGCCAATCGCAGGGCACATACAAACAAACAACTCACATTCACATCAAGGGGCGATTTAGAGTTGTCAGTTAACCTACCATGCACTTTTTGGAATGTTGGAGATAACTGGAGTGCCCAGAGAAAACCCACGCAGGCATGGGGAGTACATGCAGACTCCACACAGCTGGGGGTGGGATTTTAACCCTGTTCCTCAGTACTTTGAGGCAGATGGTCTCACCACTTTCCACCCTTTCACCTATTCGTGTATGTATTTATTTAAACTCATATGATACTAGAAGTTTTTAGATCCAATCAGTGCCAGTATTGAACAACATTAGCCCAATTTGCTTATGGTACCTTGAACTAATAAGTGTGATGGACAAACAAATCACATAGGCTATAAAAACGTTTTGCTACCAGGAACTCGTACTTCCTGGGCTGGTTGATGGAAAAGTCCCTTTTGTCAATGGACGTTTAAGTGACGACTGGAAACTATCTTTTGAAACATTATTCAGTCTCAATGGTCCGTTTTATTCAATATCTGTTATATCAGGGTCCATTTACCGGGTCGAGGCCAGACACACCCATGACAGGTCTTGTGAGTTGTGTATCTTGGATTCTGGGTCTTGTTGGTTTTCTGGGGATCTACTGCACCTACTGGTAAAAAAAAAAAAATGGATTATTCTGATTCATCACATTGGACTGCTATAATTTTGAACACTACTGTATGTGTTTCCAGCATACATTTTAATATTCATGGCTCCACACCGTATGAGCACTTTGGTGTAAATAAGAAGACACTTATACGTATGCATATATGAATAACAATAGAGACATGCAAGAAAATATGATAACACAAATCCGGTTTTTGAAAAGTGTCCCCTGAATCAGGTAAGCTACTAATCAACTAGTATTAAGCAAATAATTACCAGAAAGTTTCTGTAACTTAAAGATTACAGTACCTCACTGGCTGTCATGACCATAACACGAGGCTGAATCCAAAATGCATGACTCACAAGACCAGGTACAGTTCGGGAAGCGTCTTTATTCAGTCCAGGGTCAGTACACAGGTACGGAGTCCAAACAAGCAGCAGTGTTAGAATCAATAGGCGTAGAGGCAGGGTCATCAACGAGGCAGAGTTCGGTACACAGTGCATCAAAGACAAGGACGTGGAGTTGCGGGAACGTGACATGGAAGTACAACGATCTGGCAAAGACCAGATCCAACACATGGACATAGATCTGTGCCGTAATTGGCAAGACGAGAAGCAGGTGGACGCATCTGCTCATCGGAGCAGGTGCGCACCGGGTCGAGGATAGCTACAGTCATGACAACTAGCAACAGTAGATGTCATGATCCTGCCGCTCCAGCCCGGGCTGTGCGGGTGCCCGCACGGTCGCGCTAATTGGGAGGCACACATCTCCTGTGTATATATACCACCCCGATGACGACTGGTCCACCGCCAGATCGTTGAGGTTCATGTCCCGTTCCAGCACTCTCGTATCCCTGATCGTCAATCCGTGAGTACCGACCTTCGCCTGTTCTCCGACCGACCCCGTAAACCTGACTCCTTTGACACTTCTGCCTGCTTTGATCGTTCTCCCGTGTACCGACTCCTGCCTGCTCGCTCACTTGCTCTCTTTGCCCGACGTCCCAACTACCGCTGCTGCACCTGACTGCCTGACCGATCCCCGACCTTCTAATAATAAACGTTTTTTTCCCGAACTACCTTGCATCTCCTGAGTCCTGCATTTGGGTCCTACCTCCGTTCCGATGTGCCGTGACAGTAGACCAACAAGTTACTGTTGTAAAAACCCAATGACATATCTAACAGTATATTTCTCATCCTGACTTTGCATTGTTAAATCATGATTCATACTGTTTGAGATCATAGAAATTATCCATTGACTGTATATTTAAAATGTTTCAATCTAATTACTGAACTGTTGAAATTGCACTTTTTATTGGAATTTCACCAAACATCATTCATTTCTAAGACACAAAAACCAACAGGATTGGTATTGTCCTAATTAACCTGGGTCATTTTAAAACCAGTTAAAGCAACAGCTACACATTCATTCATTAATTCATTCATTCTGTTTCGTCAGTTTTGCTGTTGAATTCCTTAAGGAAGTAGAGACACTTAAAAGGTTTCCATCATGCTCACTAGATTAGAAACTGGAGACGTGCATCATAACCAAGGTGACTAAAACAAGCAATGCATACTGGTTAGCTTGCCCCAGAACTAAAATTTTCTGAGGTTGAATCCCTGCTCAGTCGTTCCAGGGTGGCGTTTCTAAGGGTGTCTGTCTAAATGTGCCCTATGTGGACTGATCAGTCCATGGAATACCCCACTTCTTCCCCAAAGTGAGCTGGGTCAGGCTCCAGCTGCACCATGACCTGAATGAAGACAAGCACGACAGAAGATGGATCGATGTCACAATCCTGTCAGAGATTGACCAAAGAGAATTTAAGTCATAGTCATTGGATCATATAGTGTGATCCATTGGTGCAGTAGTTTTCACGTGGTGGCAATTTTTGTACAACTTTTCATGGATTCCCTTGTTTAAGAACACTGACCCAACGAATCACCCCATTACAGAAAAAGGAGAAAGGAAGCAACGGATGGAGAACAAATACAATAGACCTCCTATTGTTTCAGGGTGAAAGCTAATGTGCACATTTTGATTTAGACAGATTGACCTTCACTTTCTCAACCTTCACTTCAAACGACATAAAAGAGAGACTACAAAGAGTAGAATAAAGCAGAGACCTGATTACTTGGGACAAAACTAGCAGAGCATGCAGTTCCACGGACAAAAGAGGGCCTCTGTGTTGTGTCAAAGAGCACAGCCAGGTCAGCTGTTCAGAGAATGTCAGGTGAGGAAAACAAGACGCTTCAAATAACAGGAAACAATTCAGCCAGCTCTCTACAAGTCAAACTTCACTGAGTCATGTCTGGGCATAAATTTGGGATTCAGTGGCAGAGGATGACTCTTGACACTGGAAGAAAATTTGGAAAAATAATAATTCCCAATTTAACGATACAAAGTGTCACAAACAAAAAGATGAGTCAGAAAACAGAATCAGTCCAGATTCCTCTCTGTACACTTTTGTATTAAACATGTAAACTTGACTGCATTTTTAAACATTAAACATCATTAGTGGAGCTGTCAATGTTGTTATATACACCACACTGGCTGGTTCAAGGGGTCATGTGAACGAGACAAGGGCAATTCATGATAAAGGGTTTTTCATGTTTCTTTTATAGGATGTGCTCTTTCTGCTATAAATAAGTTGATGTGTGTGTGTGCGTGCAAGTGTGATAATGTAAACAGTATTCACTGGACACTACATTTTGCTTGGACAATTTAATAATGTGCATTTTTGATCAAGTATATGACAGAGTACCTAAAGAGGAACTATAGTACTGCATGCATAAGTATGGAGTTAGGGGTTAGGGTTACATGTGTGCTACATGTGTTAACATAATACAGGACATGTATGAAGGTAGCAGAACAGTGGTGAAGTCTGCTCTAGGTGTGACAGAGGAGTTCATGGTGGGCATGCGACTGCATCAGGGATCAGCCCTGAGCCCCTTCATATTTGCAGTGGTGATAGATAGCCTGAGAAATTAGGTAAGACTGGAATTCCCAAGGACCATGATGTTCACAAATAACATTGTAATCTGCAGTGAAAACAGGGAGCAGGTGGAGGAAAAATTAGGAAGGTGGTAGCATGCAATTGGAAAAGAGAGGAATGAAGATTAACCCAAAAAAATGAATGAGACGAGTGGAGGGAGAAGAGTGAGGCTACATGGTGAAGGGAGTGAAGCAAAGTGAAAGTGGAGGACTTGCAATACTTGGGGTTGACAGTCCAGAGCAATGGTGAGTGTGGTAAGCAAGTGAAGAACGGAGTACAAGCAGGTTGGAATGGGAAGCGGTATGTTATGTGATAAAAGAGTCTCGAGGGTGAAGGGCAATGTTTACAAGACAGTGGTTGGGAGAACCATGATGTATGGTTTAGAGACAATGGCACTGAAGAGACAACAGGAAGCAGAGCTGAAAGTGCCAGGGTGACCAGCTTGGATTGGATAAGAAATGAGCACATTAGAGAGACACCCAAAGTTGGATGTTTTGGAGACAAGGTTCGAGAGAGCAGACTTGGATGGTTTGGAGGCATCCAGGGGACAGAGAGTGAGTGTACTGATAGAAGGATGATGAATATGGAGCTGCCTATCAAGAGAGCGCGAGGTAGACCAAAGAGAAGGTTGATGGATGTTGTGAAGAAAGACATGAGGGCACTTGGTGTTAGAGAGTAGGATACAGGCAGGATGCAGGCTTACATGGAAAAGGATGACACACTGCGGCGACCCCTGACAGGACAAGTCGAAAGGAAAAGACGTTCATCTGAGATGTCACACTGGCGACCCCTAACGGGACAAGCCGAAAGAAACTTTTATGTGTCCTTTTATACAGAAGGTCCACACCCCATTTGGTAGGACATACAGAATGATGAGACAGTGACATTGCTTTCAGAAAAACAGACACAGGGTATGAAACTTCACAAGTATGTCCTGGAAATCATTTACGCATTTCACAAGGAGATATAAAGCATTGCTTGGTATGTAATTGTATATCTGTCAATAGGTAATTCCCAAAACAAGACATTCCAACAAATTTTGGGGGAAAAAAAAGACCATATATTTTATAATTTTTTTCTAGAGGTTGGAGACTCAAGTCATAAAGTCATTGATTGGCGTGAGACTTGAGTCACCTTTTTTGGAATTTGGGACTTGCCGAATTATTACTGTTACTCTTCTTCTTTTCCTTTCAACTTGTCCCATTAGGGGTCACCACAGCGTGTCATCTCTGATCAACACATATTTGTTTGGCACAGTTTAACGCCGGATGCCCTTCCTGATGCAACCCCTCTGCATTTTAGCCAGGGAGAGAAGCTTGCATCACCTGGTATTCCCAGGGGGTCTCCCATCAAAGTAATAACCAGGGCCAAACTTGTTCAGCTTCCAAGATCTGACGAGATCGGGCGTTCTCAGGTTAGCGTGGCCATAACCCTAATTGTTACTGTTACTAATTATCATTATTTTAGTTTGACTGTAACTACAAGACTAAACTAAACAAAAAAAAATCTAAAAAGTCTTCCATATCCACTTAAATACCTCACACTTCAATTTGGTGCACTTACTGTTTTTGAAAGGAAATGTATTTGATTTTGTTTGCTGCTTCCACTGAATCTCGAGCAACCCCATCCCCAAAGGTTGGTGTGAGGCCAAATGCAGGGGACAGCTGTGATGTTGTGTTAAATGTAAATAAAAACAAAATACAATGATTTGCAAATAATTTCCAAGTTATATTCAACTGAATACGATACAAAGACACAATAATCAATGTTCAAACTAATGCAGCCCTATGGGGGCACAAACCAGTGCAATCTGCAGCCCGGTCCCAAGTCCGGATAAATGCAGAGGCTTGCATCAGGAAGGGCATCCAGTGTAAAAACTGTACCAAACAAATATGAGCGTTCATCTAAAGAATCCCATAACGGATCGGTCGTGGCCCGGGTAACAACGCCGCACTGCTAACCTGCAGGGCGTCGGTGGAAATTCAGCTACTGTGGGTTGAAGACAAAGAAGAGGAGGAAACCGGATCCATCGGCAGAAGAAAAAGAGGAATGCATAGAGCCTACAACTGAGTGTAGGGACTTTGAATGTTGGGACTATGACAGGAAAAACTCAAGAGTTGGTTGACATGATGATTAGGAGAAAGGTTGATATTCTGTGCATCCAAGAGACCAGGTGGAAAGGTAGTAAGGCTTGAAGTTTAGGAGCAGGGTTTAAATTATTCTACCACAGAGTAGATGGGAAGAGAAATGGAGTAGGGGTTATTTTAAAGGAAGAGCTGGCTAAGAATGTCTTGTAGGTGAAAAGAGTATCAGATCGAGTGATGAGACTAAAATTTGAAATTGAGGGTGTTATGTATAATGTGGTTAGCGGCTATGCCCCACAGGTAGGATGTGACCTAGAGTTGAAAGACAAATTCTGGAAGGAACTAGATGAAGTAGTTCTGAGCATACCAGACAGCGAGAGAGTTGTGATTGGTGCAGATTGTAATGGACATATTGGTAAAGGAAACAGGGGTGATGAAGAAGTGATGAGTAAGTACGGGATCCAGGAAAGGAACTTTGAAAGGCAGATGGTTGTGGACTTTGCAAAAAGGATGGAGATGGCTGTAGTGAACACTTATTTCCAGAAGAGGGAGGAACATATAGTGACCTACAAGAGCGGAGGTAGAAGCACGCAGGTGGATTATAGTTTGTGCAAACGATGTAATCTGAAGGAGATTACTGACTGTAAAGTAGTGGTTGGGGAAAGTGTAGCTCAATAGCATAGGATGGTGGTGTGTAGGATGACTCTGGTGGTGGGTAGGAAGATTAAGAAGACAAAGGTAGAGCAGAGAACCATGTGGTGGAAGCTGAGAAAAGAAGAATGTTGTGCGGCCTTTCGGAAAGAGGTGAGATAGGCTCTTGATGGACAGCAGAAGATCCCGGAAGACTGGACTACGACAGCCAAGGTAATCAGAGAGACAGGCAAGAGAGTACTTGGTGTGTCTTTTGGTAGAAAAGGGGAGAAGGAGACTTGGTGGTGGAACCCCAAAATCCAGGGAGTCATACAAGGAAAGAGATTAGAGGGATAGAGATGGGAAGGATGTGCAGAAGGTAAGGGTGATTAAGGATAGAGATGGAAATGTGTTGACTGGTGCCAGTAGTGTGCTAAATAGATGGAAAGAATACTTTGAGAAGTTGATGGATGAAGAAAATGAGAGAGAAGGAAGAGTTGAAGAGGCAAGTGTGAAGGACCAGGAAGTGGCAATGATTAGTAAGGGGGAAGTCAGAAAGGCACTACAAAGGATGAAAAATGGAAAGGCAGTTGGTCCTGATGACATACCAGTGAGGTATGGAAGCAATTTGGAGAGATGGGTGTGTAGTTTTTGACCAACTTATTCAACAGAATACTAGCGGGCGAAAAGAAGCCTGAAGAATGGAGGAAAAGTGTTCTAGTTCCCATTTTTAAGAACAAAGGCGATGTTCAGAGCTGTGGGAATTATAGAGGAATAAAGTTGATGAGCCACACAATGAAGTTATGGGAAAGAGTAGTGGAGGCTAGGCTCAGGACAGAAGTAAGTATCTGCGAGCAACAGTATGGTTTCATGCCGAGAAAGAGTACCACAGATGCATTATTTGCCTTGAGGATGCGAGTGGAAAAGTACAGAGAAGGTCAGAAGGAGCTACTTTGTGTCTTTGTGGATCTAGAGAAAGCCTATGACAGAGTACCAAGAGAGGAACTGTGGTACTGCATGCGTAAGTCTGGTGTGGCAGAGAAGTATGTTAAAATAGTACAGGATATGTATGATGGCAGCAGAACAATGGTGAGGTGTGCTTTAGGTGTGACAGAAGAATTTAAGGTGGAGGTGGGACTGCATCAGGGATCAGCTCTGAGCCCCTTCCTGTTTGCAGTGGTAATGGATAGGCTGACAGATGAGGTTAGACTGGAATCCCCTTGAACCATGATGTTCGCAGATGATATTGTGATATGCAGTGAAAGCAGGGATTATGCAGAGAAACAATTAGAAAGATGGAGACATGCACTGGAAAGGAGAGGAATGAAGATTAGACGAAGTAAAACATAATATATGTGCGTGAATGAGAAAGGTGGAGGGGGAAGAGTGAGGCTACAGGGAGAAGAGATAGCGTGGGTGGAGGACTTCAAATATTGAAGGTCAACAATCCAGAGCAACTTTGAGTGTGGTCAGGAAGTGAAGAAACGGGTCCAAGCAGGTTGGAACAGCTGGCGAAAGGTTTCTGGAGTGTTATGTGACAGAAGAGTTTCTGCTAGGATGAAGGGCAAAGTTTACAAAACAGTGGTGAGGCCGGCCATGATGTACGGATTAGAGACTGAAGAAACAACAGGAAGAACTGGAGGTAGCAGAAATAAAGATGTTGAGGTTCTTGGTCGGAGTGAACAGGGTGGATAGGATTAGAAAGGAGCTCATCAGAGGGACAGCCAAAGTTGTATCTTTTGGAGAAAAGTTTCGAGAGAGCAGACTTCGATGGTTTGGGCATGTTCAGAGGCGAGAGAGTGAGTATATTGGTGGAAGGGTGCTGAGGATGGAGCTGCCAGGCAAAAGAGCAAGAGGAAGACCAAAGAGAAGGTTTATGGATGTGGTGAGGGAAGACATGAGGACAGTTGGGGTTAGAGAGGAAGATGCAGAAGGTAGGCTAAGATGGAAAAAGATGACACGCTTTGGCGACAAGCCGGAAGGAAAAGAAGAAGAATCAATGTTCAAACTTATAAGGTTTTTATGTTTTTTCTGGGAAATATTCACTCATTTTGAACTTGAAGGCTACATTACATAACCTGAAAAAACCTGGGACAGTAGCTTGTTTACCACTTACATCACCTTGCTTTTTAATAACAATTAGCCTCTGGGAAATGAGGATGCTAATTGTTGAAGGTTTGTAGCTGGGATTTAGGTAGCAAATATTTCAGGATAATATACAATGGAGAAAATAAGTATTTGAACACCCTGCTATATTGAAAGTTCTCCCACTTAGAAATCATGAAAAGGTCAGAAATTTTCATCGTAGGTGCATGTCCACTGTTAGAGAGATAATCCAAAAACAAAAATTCAGAAATCACAATATATGACTTTTTTCAATTATTTATTTGTGTGATACAGCTGCAAATAACCATTTGAACACCAGTCTATCAGCTAGAATTCTGACCCTCGAAGACCTGTTGGTCCGCCTTTAAAAGTCCACCTCCACTCCATGTATTATCCGGAATCAGATGCACCAATGTGAGGTCATGACCAAATTTGTTCCGCGCGACCCCAGCTTTCTCCCACACTGTGACGACAAACAGGCCAGTTATACACACAGCAGTCAGTGGGAATGGGAGTCTTAAGACATGGAGGGATGCCAGGATTGAACTGCTCATTACCGCTAGCTGTGATTTTTTTTTTTTTTGTTCTGCTAAATAATGCCACTCCCAGTTAGTTTGTCAAACTAAACACAAAACAATAAACTATCTGTTGTGTATTAGTGTGTATTACATAGCTCTGCATATGAGAGTCCAATTAGTGTAATGCTAACATAATGCTAATAGCCATTTATATCCTAAGATTAGCAGCGATAGTCGTGGTTTTCCAACCCTTTATGCCATGGATCTGCTCTATTGCAAATTCTCCTACTAAGAAAAAATTCAAACGTGTAACATGACCAAGACCAAAGAGCTGTCCAAAGACACCAGAGACAAAATTGTACACCTTCACATGGCTGGAAAAGGCTACGGATAAATTGCCAAGCAGCTTGGTGAAAAAGGGTCCACTGTTGGAGCAATCCTTAGAAAATGGAATAAGCTAAACATGACGGTCAATCTCAATCGGAGTGGAGCCCCATGCAAGATATCACCTCGTTGGGTCTCAATGATCCTTAGAAAGGTGAGGAATCAGTCCTGGACTACACGACAGGACTTGATCAATGACCTGAAAAGAGCTGGGACCACTGTTTCCAAGGTAACTGTTGGTAATACACTAAGACGTCATGGTTTGAAATCTTGCATGGCACGGAAGGTTCCCCTGCTTAAACTAGCAAATGTCAAGGCCCGTCGTCTTAAGTTTGCCATTGACCATTTGAATGATACAGAGGAGTCATGGGAGAATGTTTCGTGGTCAGATGAGACCAAAATTGAACTTTTTGGTCATAATTCCACTAACCGTATTTGGAGGAAGATGAATGATGAGTTCCATCCCAAGAATGCCATCCCTACTGTGAAGCATGGGGGTGGTAGCATCATGCTTTGGGGGTGTTTTTCTGCACATGGGACAGGACAACTGCAATGTATTAAGGAGAGGATGACCGCAGCCATGTATTGTGAGATTTTGGGGAACAACCTCTATCCCTCAGTCAGAGCATTGAAGATGGACCGTGCCTGGGTCTTTCAACATGACAATGACCCGAAGCAGACATCCAGGAAAACCAAGGAGTGGCTCCGTAAGAAGCATATTAAGGTTCTGCCGTGGCCTAGCCAGTCTCCAGACCTAAACCCAATAGAAAATCTTTGGAGGCAGCTGAAATGCTGTGTTTCTCAGCGACAGCCCAGAAACCTGTCTGATCTAGAGAAGATCTGTGTGGAGGAGTGGGCCAAAATCCTTCCTGCAGTGTGTGGAAACCTTGTGAACAACTACAGGAAATTTGACCTATGTAATTGCAAACAAAGGCTACTGTACCAAATATTAACATTGATTTTCTCAGGTGTTCAAATATTTATTTGCAGCTGTATCGCACAAATAAATCATTAAAAAAATCATACATTGTGATTTTTGGATTTTTCTTTTTAGATTATCTTTCTCATAGTGGACATGCACCTACGATGAAAATTTCAGACCCCTCCATGATTTCTAAGTGGGAGAACTTTCAATATAGCAGGGTGTTCAAATACTAATTTTCTTCACTGTAATGTAATAAAAAATACTGGATTTATTAAACCATCATATTGTCATTTATTATTGTTGTTTGCCTCTGAAACCATTGATTTCTAAGCCCCACTTTCGACCTGCAGGAATGTGTGGTTGATCCGCTGAAGCCACTGGAGATGAGAACTTCCCATTAATCAATTACTGGCTGAATAATGTGTGCAACAACTGATAGTAAGCCTGTGTGTGCTTGTGGGTGCATGTGTGTAATTTTTGGAGTAACACACACAACAACTCCAAGTGAGGAGCTGACCTATTAAATGATGTTCCTAAGGTCGAGTGAGCTGCTCAGATCCTGAGCTGAGACCAGTTAAAATATAATGTGTTT
The DNA here is from genome assembly GCF_019802595.1 of Syngnathoides biaculeatus. Taxonomy (NCBI): domain Eukaryota; kingdom Metazoa; phylum Chordata; class Actinopteri; order Syngnathiformes; family Syngnathidae; genus Syngnathoides; species Syngnathoides biaculeatus. The sequence goes on along the minus strand of NC_084654.1, from coordinate 8,567,096 downwards.
TGCAATGGTGACCAGGCCAAGAAGGCAGCAAGTTGAATGTCAAGTCCAAGTCAATCACATTCAACTTTATTTCAGTTATTTTCACATCCCCTCTGAAAATGATACAAACATAACTTACTTTAGTTTTACAAATGTGAGACCATGAACCCGAGTCAAAAAACAGTAGCATGCCCTCTCCAGGTCGGGGATGTGATCCTACCCCAAAATGGAGGAGTTCAAGTATCTTGGGGTCTTGTTTACAAGTGCAGGAAAAATGGAATGGAAGATCGACAGGCCGATTGGTGTAGCGTCTACAGTGATATGGACTTTGTATCAATCCGTTGTGGTAAAGAAGGAGCTAAGATGAAAGGCGAAGCTCTATATTTATTGATCGATCCACATTCCTACTTTCAACTACAGTTGCGAACTGTGAACAAGATCCCAGATACAAGTGGATGAAATGAGTTTCATACCTCAGAGATAGGGTGCGAAGTTTGGTCATCCGGGAGGGGCTCAGCGTATAGCCACTGCTCCTAGGCATTGAGAGGAGCCAGATGAGGTGGCTGGGGCATCTAATTCGGATACTGGGAGGACACCGAGGAGACAGCCCAGGACATACTAGAGAGACTACAACAGCTCTTGGCTGGCCTGGGAACACCTCGGGATCCCTCCAGAAGAGCTAGACATAGTAATTGGCGAGAGGGAAGTCTGGGTGTCCTTGTTTATGCTACTGCCTCCGCGACCCAAACTTAGATATAAGTGGTAGAAAATGCATGAATGGAACGATGGATGGATTGATTGAGTCGTACAAATTCTAGCCCACATTCATAGTAGAAAAAGTTGTAAAATTATTAATCTTGGTCAAAATTATTTTCCAAAAAAAAAAACATGCATTTGAATACAGGAGTGCATATTTTTTATACAGTATCTACTCCAACCTTGTTCTTGTTTTTGTAATCTGTGTGGGCCTACAGTATTGTGCTGTTTAACAAGTACAAATTAATTAGTATAAAACCATTTCTTTGAACTGAATTTACCCATTTTTTCACATTTGATTTAGTTAGTTATTTTTGCTGTTCACATTCAGATTTACAAAATAAATCTAACACTACTTAGTAATTATTCAGTACTTGAGTACAGTTTTCATTGAGTGATTTATTCTTATGTAGGTAATTATTTGGAGGACTACTTCTTACTTTTCGTTTAGTCATATTATTCTAAAGTAACTGTTCTATTACTTGAGTACAATATTTGGCTCCTAAACCCACCTCTGCCCACCCAGCATGTCATTTTTTAATTAAAAACAATCTTAAAGAGGAGCTCGACTCTTTTACAGGGTGTGATTTGACAGTGAAGGTGTATGTAATGGAGTGGTTGGTAAATGTGTGTGTATTTAACAACCAAGTTTAGTTGTCAAATTCCCCGTGGATATGATTTTTTATTTTGGAAATGTCTCCGAGACATCCCAAAATTAATGACTTCCTGGTATTTAAACCCTCAAACTAGGATATACAATTTACCGAAACTATAAATCAGCAATTAATGAATTAAATTAATCTTTCAAAAGACGTTAAAGAAAATTATAGTCCTTCTTTTCTGGTAGTGCTTATAATTCTTGGCAGATACTGGGCAGGGCCCATATATAAGCATATATAATCATAAAATGAAAAAATGGGCTCGTAAAAAATTTAGGTGTGAGTTAAATCCCCATTTTTGTTTTTCAGAACGCAACAAGCTGCCTCTGGTTTTAATCGAGGCATCATCTGATAATAATTCCAGGATGACTCATGGGAGAAAAACTCACCGCAGCAAATGGAGGATTTAAATCGCTTTTATATTTGTTGGCTGATGCACTGCAACGTGGCATCTTAGCTAAATGCAGGATCTACTGAATACATACAGTGTCAGTCTCCTTGTGAAAACCTATGAATTTTTTTTTGTTTGTTTGTTTTTTGTTCTGCTCGGCTGTTAAGGCCAAGCAGAAAGGAAAATCTGTATTTCTTTTAAGCCTGAACAGTTTTACTGTGTCACGGTGGAGTTTTTAAGATGCTACTGTGGTTTCTTCGTGTTTTGATAGATAATTACTGAGAATAAAAGTCGACCAGTTGAACAGAATAAGGTTTTTAGAGGGGAGTGAAAAAAAGGAAGGCGAGTGAAAAGATAATAAAATAATATAGGATAAGACAACAAAAAAAAGACATCACTAGTTCTTAACAAGCGGAAAGAAAATCATTATATATCAAGAACAATGAAACTTTAGATTTGAGTGATGTTTGGGGCAGTGCTGGTACACCCTGTAAGGCACAGGTGTCAAATTCAAGGCCTGGGGGCAAGATCTGGCCCACCACATGATTTTATGTTGCCCGCGAAGCCAAATCTAGAGTGTCAATTTCCATGATCCTTGTAAAAATCTGTACCAAATTTTCAAATTGTCATATATCATAAATGTCAAGGTTGAGATATTACAAGCATTTTTGTGTTACCAAACTTGAGTAGTTGAAAAACATACTACCGTTCATTTCTGATTCCAAAACTAGTTCATAAATTGATGCTGTAAATATGATGAGATGATTAAATATTTTTGTTCCTCAGTCATAACGGCCCTCTGAGGGAAACCTGAACAACAATGTGGCCCGTGAGAAAAATTAGTTTGACACCCCTGTTGTAAGGGAAGGACAGGACAAGGACAGGAGGGGAAACATGCAGAATAGGGGTCGTGGACATGGCTGTACAACCAGACAGCGTGGTTGGGCAGCTAGCCGAGACCAAGAAACAGCAGGGATGTTCTGAATCCCAGCCTCACACCAGGACCCTCCCAACTCCACATCAAGCCCCACAAGAAACCCCAAATAGTTGTATGTGACCAGTGAAAAAAATAAAAGGTAAAATATTTAGATAAATATTTACAGTGAATGGTGTAAGAGTGTGCTAAGTGAATGATTAAAAGGCATTGGTCCTGCACATTGGGCCTATCATGCAGGACGCCACCCAGTTCCATAGCACCAACCTGAGACCCCACCCCTCCAGTTCCAGCCAGCACTCATAATCCGAGAAGAGGAAGCAACTGCACTTGGACGCAAAGAACATTCTCTTGAGTAGATTGACATGCACACTAATTCAAGTATTAAAATTAATGAATTTCTTTACATTTGAGATGCTTATGGTCTTCTTCCAACATTACTACTGTATTAATTTGAGTGTCTTTTCAAATCAGGCTTAAACATTTAAATTTCATATTATTTAGTCGCGTATTATTTCATTTCAGGCGGCACTGTGGAGCAACTGGTTAGAGCATTGGTCCCACAGTTCTGAGGACTGGAGTTTGAATCCCCGCCTCACCTGTGTGACGTTTGCATGTTCCCCCCGTGCCTGTGTGGGTTTTCTCCAGCCACTCCGGTTTCCTCGCACATCCTAAAAACATGCATTAATTGGAGACTCTAAATTGCCCCAAGGTGTGATTGTGAGTGCGACTGTTGTCTGTCTCCATGTGCGCTGCGATTGGCTGGAACCAGGTCAAGTTGTACTCCGCATCCGGGGATCGGCTCCAGCACTCCTGCAACCCTCGTGAGGATACTTGTTTGAACAGGTAATTAGATGAAAACATTCATGACTGCTAACATGTTGGCCATCTTGATTCAAAATTATAGGGTTGTTGTCCTGAAATGGAATAATGAGCATTTAAATTCCATAACATGTACATGCTGACAGCATGATTGCTGCCATCACTTGGACTGCGAGGATAAGAAACGATACAGTTTCTTTTTCCTTTCCTTTCCTTTCCTTGGCAGAATCCATCACGTATTGTACCGCAAAGGTTTGACTTTGTTGCTTATTAGGATGATAAGCGTAGTTCAGGTGTCTTTTGTCAAAATTTCATTGGGCCAAAGTATGCATCTGTAGAGTTAATCCAATGACAAAATGAAATCTGAATCTCCATTGAGTGTAACAATTGGTTTCTTTCAAAGTTATTTTATAATAATTGAGGTTTGTCTGTCAGAGTGTTCTATATGATTTTAACGTTATTCTTCTGATACATTTAACTCTCAGTGGCCTATTCATGTTATCCAGTATATTACTATTTTATTACATTTTAAAATAACATTTAATTTTGGAGCATTTTGGAAAAGGATAGGCTCCCCCGCTCCCGCAACCATTGTGAGGATAAGCGGCTTGGAAAATGGAATGGGATGAAATTGAGTTTAAAAAAAATATAAAGTTTTTCTATATTGCAGTTGAACAATTAAGAATCTTTAAAAAAAAACATAAATATTGACTTTGAATTGCTGTGGTTTAGGTTTTTGGTGACGGTAATCTCTCAGTTAATATTTCAGGTGATGCTACAACAGTCAGAGTTGTACAGTTTAAACTTTGGGGATCACATAAAAGCTGACACCATTGCAAACAGAAAAACACAATTAGTTGTATGGATATGCCACTAATGGAACCCAGAGAATTAATTTTCTCATTTACTAGTACACTGTTTGTAATCAGCTTTCATCGTTCCAATGTAACCTCACTGAAGGTTTATTGACATTTGTGCGTTCTGTGCCAAGATTTTTTCTCCATCACTAGACATTTAATCTTATTGACTACATATACAGTACTTGCGGACGTGTGTGGGCCTTCATACTGCATGTACAATGCACACGTCTGTGAAAGCCTTCTGTTTTCCATGGCACCCTTGAGATTACACGGCGTTGAGTAGACCTTTTCACATATTTAACCCTGTCAATTCAAGGCACATCTTCAATCGCTGATCCATGCGACAAACTAAATTATTCTTGGCTGTTTGTGAAGACTGAGTGAAAACATGATCCAGTTGGAAATTATTTCAATGTTTTCATACTGTAGAGATATGACACACCAACACCTCCAGGAGCATGCCTCTCCTCCCAAGAGAAGTCCCAACAGTTATGTGTTCAAAACTATACTTCTGTGGTGGTTTTGCTTGGTTCCATTCCTCACTAGTTCCTCTGAGGTCAGTGTAAACCTGGAGTGACGCTAAAGCTCAGACAGATTTCCCTGATTACTGACTTCAGTGGAAAACCACTTCATTCATGGTAGTGTCACTCTGAGGACACTGCTCACAGTGACAGAGAGGTTACATTGAGTAGTATAATATTTCACTTAAATATGTTCCAAATAATGGGAAAGTCAAGAAAACTCTAATCTGTCTTATTTACACATCGTAAAAAGTCAAGGTAATCTAATGAGAAGAAGGTTGGTGTCATTTTCTGACAAAAGTCCAAGTTCTCTTTAATATCTGCTCTGGATTATAGATTTAACCTCCACCTGGTTTGACTACATTAAAGGGATGTAATACTTCCTTTTCCTTGGTTTCCTCCTAAGGGTAAAATGATTGGCCTTTACTGGAAAATGCCATCTTGGCTTTGACAGACCAAGCCTTTGGTTCACTGTCTTTCAACACCAGGATTTTTGCTCTAAAATCCAGACATACTGCAAACGATTACAGACAGAATGACTTGAGTACTGTAATTTTCTAGCCAGTATGACATTTTTTGTGCCTCACATAGCAATATGTCTGGGCAACTAAATGCCACCCAGGCAACAGCCCAGACTGATGTGCAGTCCTCCAACCAGCAATATCATTAATTTTTCAATATCTTTAAACACGGTATTGCAGGCTGCTATTGGTTGGCAACCAGTTTCGGGTGTACATCGCCTCTTCCCCAAAGTCAACTGGGATTGGCCCCAGGACACCTGCAACCCCAGTGAGGACAAGCGGGTCAGAAAATGGATGGATGGAAGGTCTTGCATGAGCATGCGACCACATCTGTGGGCTCCCTAAAAGTCTATCCAAGGGTTGCAAAATGACCTGATTAATCAAACGTTTTGCAGTAAACATACATAGCTTACTCTTTCGGTATGATCAGTTGATTCTGTTGCTTCTGTTCTTCATTCGTTCTTGGAGCATCTTTTTTATTTTTATAACATTGAATTAGATAATTCCCGGCGGTTTGAATTAACCCCCAGTCATCTGGGAAATACCCTGGTGCCTTTGCATCTGCAAAATTATAAATCATTACAATTACAAAACATTATACCCTATCTTTTAAGACGAGACTCATTATTTTGATGGTCAGTCATGTGATTTTGTTTTAATGAAGGTTGGAAGACTCAACTGAAGGAACACAGTTAATGAAATTTTATAATATATTCTGGCTACTCTTAATCTATTGGGCTATATAATTCCAATAACGTTTCTCATGTCTGTATCTGTATCATTTGTCTTCAGGCCAGATCATCAGTTTTGGTAACCGTTCTTATGCAAAATCTACCTTGAGTAAATTTAACAACATAGAAGGAATTGGTTATTGCTATCCATTTAGCCTCATGAGATTATTTCTTCCAACTGTTGCTTCTTGTTGAACTAAAACATAATGTCATCATTAGATTCACCGAAAACAGAAACAAAATTAATGCCATCTATTAAAAATTCCAATCACCACAGGCATGCGAGACTTGAGGACCAATACAACACAATACTGGGACAGCACTAAAGCCACCCAAGTTGTCCTAATAATGTGAGTGATCCTTTATTTCATGGCGACAAATCAAATTATTTTAGGCACCATCAATTTCCACTAATTTCTTTCAACTGCTTCATGCTGACAAATGATCTCATGCACCAAAATAGCACAGCTGGACATGGATCTTTCTCAAACACATTAAATTAGATTTGATGTCTGCTGGAGCCACAGGTCAAAGTGGTTCCCTAGAATGTGCAATTAATGAAGGATTATGGGCTATGTGGGGATCAAAACACAGTCAATCACTTGGTTTCCTCATATTTCAGAGGATTAAATGCTTAGAGGCACGAGACTATCCCCGCAACCTTCTTTTTACTTTTTTTTTATATATAAATGTGCAACATGTAACAGAATTGAGTGTTTCCAAGTAATGGCAAATCTCTAAAAAAAAAAAAAAAAAAGGCTCCTCCTCGAGCCGTCACCTTATTGTGGTGTAGGGGTTTGTCTATGTCTCTCGGCTGGCTTGGGAATGCCTCGGGATCCCTCTGGAAGAGCTGGAAGAAGTGGCTGGGGAAAGGGAAGTCTGGGTATCCCTCCTGAAGCTACTAACCCCGCGACCCGACCCGGAAAAGCGGTAACAATGGATGGATGGATGGATAAAAAAAATGGTAGAACCAAAATGCCAAATAAAAAAAGAAACAAGGGGCTCTAAATAGGTTAATACAGTACTATATATCACACCAAATCATACATAACCCCAGACATATTAATCAGCAAATGCACCATACAATACATGAAGCGCAATATGCAGAAGCAAAATGTAGCTAGGGAAGCTACGATAAAACAAAAAATAGCTTGGTGTCCAGTCCTGTAACCTTTGTAATGTTTATTAGCATTCACCCAAACAGTACAGACTGTCTTCAAAAGCGGAAGTTGTTTGACATCGCAATAGCATCATAGAAAATGAGGAATATTGAAAATGAGATTTCATTTTAGCGCTATCTCATCTCATTCCAATCTCCTCCAGTGACTTCCCAAAGACTGATTAACCATTTGTCATTTTGTAGTTGCAATGTGAGGACTCCAATCCTCCAGTTAGGCGCCATGGTAACCCAGATGTATCCTTAAAAACCTCCATCAATCCATTTTCTTTGCCACTTATCCTCACAAGGATTGCAGGGAGTGGTGGAGCCTATCCCAGCTGTCAACAGCCAGGAGACGGAGTACACCCTGAACTGGTTGCCAGCCAATCCCAGGGCACATGGAGACAGACAACACCCGCACTCATAATCACACCCAGGGGCAATTTAGAGTGTCCAATTAATGTTGCATGTTTTTGGGATGTGGGAGGAAACCGGAGTGACCGGAAGAAACCCACGCAGGCACGGCGAGAACATGCAAACTCCACACAGAACCCAGGACCTAAGAACTGTGAGGCCAACGCTTTACCAGCTGATCCACCGTGCCGCCTCCTTAAAAACCTGCGAACAATATAAAGGGCCCCCATATTCAAAACATCCTAGCAACAAGAGACGATTGCGATTTTATTTGAGCCACAGTATGTCCAATGCAGAATTCTTAACGCACCCATTCCAAAAGAAATAGGGTACATCTCTCAAACACGCCCTCACTCGATCCACTGATGCACGTACAGAGCCACAGAGCCAGAGAGCGTGGTCGCTTTAAGAAGGGAGGCGTGGTGCTGCTGTTTTGCCCCACTTGACAGTCCCTCTGCAGTTCACTATCGTTCGGCTGAATGGGCAGCTCAGTACACGCAAGACATCACCACCACTCTGCCACACCACATTCATCCGGTCACAACATCAAGGGATTATTTTTGACAACATTCTCACCCATCCGAACCTGGTTTTTACGTGAAGAACCGAGACGGTAAGTACATTTTGAGAATTCAACTCGTTTAATTTACCTGGTGAATCAGCTTGAGGTTGGTCCGGTTGGGACGGTTCTGTCATCGCCCGGCTGTGCCCTCATCACCCGGGAAGGTAGCAGCGAACCTGGGGTCGTTGTAGAGCTGGCACTCGTTTGAAGGCTTTTGTTGCGTTTGGCAACCCTTTTGCATTTTGAAATCCGATTCGGATCGTATTCATGATTTTGAAAAATGAAAATGGGAATATTGTGGATGCTCACGCGACGCCTTTTCGAAGCTTTGATGTGGAAAACTATGCCAACGGCTAGCTACGAACACCGGCCGTTAAAAAACGTTAGCATTAGCTTGTTTTAACCTTTGATTGTTTGAGGTTTTTTTACTAGTCGTTGTACCATTCTACTTTTCTCCCATATGTGCTAAAATGTCAACGAGCTGACTTTACATAGATGCTCATCGTATTTATATTTGCAGTCTGCAGAATACTCTTCTAAATTGACGATGGTTCCGTCGAGTGCCCATTGAGGGCGCTCTACATCCTTATTAACAATCGTCCATGTCAGACAGTGAATGAAGGTTGAGCAAAGTTCCGTTTGAATTTAGGAGAATCATTTCACGTCTTTAGAGGGCCATTTCATACAAACGTAATTAACTATTGCTGTATGCGAATATAAGAAATTTATCCGGATCGTCTCTAGGTGACTGCTAATAAAATTATTTTCTTAAATATGAAATGTAATGCCAAATAACCACACACCAATAAAAAATAAATAACCCAAAATCCAACCAAACAGCATATACATTTGGTTTTGGTTGTCTTGCTATAAGATGCCCATGCCAGTAAACTCAACATTTGAGCATTGTATGGAATCTTTGCGAGCAGCCATTTGAAACAACTTCAATCCTGCACATTGTTTTGTTAAATGTTATACAATATTTGCCATTTATGAGAAAGGTCAAAGAAATGTACAACATCTTTCTGTTCCAAAAAACAAATGACAAACCAGTAAGGATGGACCAAGCTGATGATTGAATAGAGGTTGATATCATTTGACAACGAAGGCCTTATTCTGCCAATATGAGAAACTGAAATATTCCATAGTGACATACACTATGTTTGTATTGTGTTTAAATTAAATCAGACATACAGTATACTGTTTTGTCAAAAGTATTTGCTCACCTGCGTTGACTTACATATGACAAAATCCATATAGTTTGATATGGTGTTGGTCTACCAATTGCAGCTGTAAGAACAACTGTTGTAGGAAGGGTTTGAACAAGGGTTAGGAGTGAATTTATGGGAATTTTTGCCCATTCTTCCTGGAGAAGATTTGTGAGGTCACATACTGATGGTGGATGAGAAGGCCTTGAGTGACTGTCAATTCAAAATCAGCCCAGAGGTGTCCTATCAGGTAGAGAGCAGGACTTCGTGCAGGACTCTCAAGTTCTTAAATGCCAAATTCCCTCAATGGTCTCTTTCATTGTGCACCAGTACACAGACATGCTGGAACACAACGGGGTGGTTCCCAAACTGTTAGACTGTCCAAAATCTCTTATAAAGCATTGAAGAGTTCCTTTCACTGGAGCTCTGGGGTGAATATTTTGGACATTTCCAGTTTCCTGGGAATAGTTTGGACATTGTCCCTTTCTGTTCCAACATGCTTGCAACTGTCTCAGTGCACTAATCAAGGTTCATAAAGACATTGATGAGAGACTTTAATATGAATGAACTTGACTGGCCTACGCAATCCTGACTTCAACTCTGTAGAACAATGATTCCCAACCAGTATGCTGTGACACATTAGTGCGCCTTGAGAGCCCGTCTTGTGTGCTGCCAGAAAAATATCAAATGGTCAAAATACTGTACACCAGAAAATTTATCTTTGTTCATCTTTGCAGCAGTGTATGAAGACAGACAGAACAGATACATGCTTTTCTATTAGATGGCATAAAGTGTATAATAAAACTTGTGTATCCACTTTTTGTGACATTTCCATTTGTTGGTGTGCCATAAGATTTTCTTCCAATGTAAGAAATGGGCCTTGGCTGAATAAATGTTGGGAATCACTGCTGTAGAACGCCTTTTTGAGTGAGAGAGTGAGACAGGCCTTCTCGTCCAACATCAATGTGTAACCTCACAAATGTGCTTCTGGAAAAATGGTCATAGATTACCGTGCACACAGTCCTAAACCTTGTGGAAAGCCTTTCCAGGAGAGTTGAAGATGTTTTAACTGCAGAGGTTGGACCGAAACCCTATGGATTAAGAATGGGATGTCACCTAAATCACCGTAATATTTTGAGAAAAAATAAGTGAGTGCAAGAGTGTTTATTGTTATGTCTCAACTTGCTTATTAGTTGCTCTCCTCTTTAATGTTGGCTAATAATGTACAATGTTTTTTTCTGGGTTTTGGAAAAACTGGTATCACTACTTACTTTATCTCATGTTTGATACCCATTCCCAGTTTACCACTATTAAATTTTTTCATTCATTGTCCGTCTTCTTGTTTTTCTTTTTACATTCTTTAAGTGATCTGTGTTTTATTTTGTTGTGCTGTGGGTGTATTCCAATAAGCCTATTAGTCAGCTGCCCCTTAAGGTAGATTTCTGAATCCTTGTCATTGTTGTGTCTGCTTGTAGATGTGTTGTTGATTTGGATATGGACCAATAGGTGCCGTTTCTTGAGGCCTCAACTAGCTACCAGCCAACAACAGTAAGAGGTGTTGTGCGGGGGATTCCCAAAACCGACGTTGTTGTTGTGCTCAAAACAGTGCTTTGTCATTGATTGGGGCTAATACCGGCTGTCTTTCCGGGGTGCCTTCAGGTCGAGATCTTCTGGTCGTCTGCCCTGTGAAGTAAAATTATTCTGGGCAACATAGTGTCTGAGAAATGAGCATCTGTGTGTCACAGTTCTGATGCCCGTGTTTAAATCTGGGCACTGACCTTCGAAGCTTTGGGGAGTTTGGTGTGCGAGCATGGGTTTTCGCTGGCTTTCTCCCACTTCCAAAAACACATTTCTTGGGTTAAGTAAAGACTCAAAATTGTCTGTCTATGTGAATGTGAGTAGTTGTTTTTTTTTAGAGGTGACTTACAATTGACTGGCTAACATCCCATTCTGTACCCAGCCCCTCACCCAGTCAGTTGGGATAGGCTCTAGTTCATCTGTGACCCAAATGTAGTTGAAAAGTGATAGCTAGATAACTTTGTTCTCCAAACCTTCTGATAGAATTTCAGCGTAATATAATACTGTATTTTTGTGACCATGAGGTGCATTGTTTTAAAAGGCAGTTGAGGTTGCAATTTCGGTATTTAACACATACATAAGGCGGACAGTATTATTGGGCGTAGGCATGGTGGCCCTCACGAGACGATGAGGCACAATTGTACCTTTGTAAGCAGAAGAACAAGCTGATTCCTCCCCACCTCCTTCCACACTACGACCAGTGCAAGCAAGTCACCAGTCAACACCCTATCCCCACTCACACAGTCACACCAATCCAAAATCATTACACCACGGCAAACAGGACACCACAACCAGCAGACAACAAAACAACTAAAATGATGAGTGAAGAAATAATTGACACAAAACATGCACTTCAAACGCTATTTACATTCATGGTTAGCACCACAAACCATATACAAGCAACACTAGCTTAAAACATACGATAGCATGCATACACCACCAGGAGCAAAACTGAGTTTGGTTTAATCTATTTACAAATTGTGGCGTAACTCACTCCACGCTGTCTCCCAGTCTTAATAAAGCTGTGTTTGCCATTTCTCATCCATCGCTCCCACGCCCCTCGCAACTTCACTTTGTACACTCTTTTTACACCGATGTCCAGTGGATGAAGTTGCTTTGTCAAGCCCCCCGCAATAATAGCACCCAGAAGATGGGGATTCAGTGAATTAACCAATACACTGTCTGTGACCTACAACATATAAATGCTTTTGACTTAGTAGTTTAGTGAGTCTCAGTCAAGGCTGAGTAGTAGTACTATCTTTTTAAAAGCTCATGTTTTGAATTTATTTCATTGTGCGAGTACCCCGATGTTGTGGCGAGTTAACGTAAACCAGTGGTCTCTCTTTCTTCATTGAATATCAGGAGTTGATCAAGACACTTCTCACAAATCTGTTTCAGTCAGCCCATTAGTTTCATTACATTGTTCTTAAATTAACACTGCATTCAGAATATCTACAGTGGATGTTTACCTACTTCCAGGCCTCCATAGCTCTTAAAGCTTAATCTGTAAATCAAAGAGGATGGGGAGGTATCAAGAGCCATTTAATCTCACTGAACATCTGGCAGTGATGCGGCAATGTGTCTCTTACTCAGCTGACCGGGTTTACAAGCAGTGCACCATGCCAAGCTCACAGTTATCCCCCACTCCTCCTTCTCTGCCTCCACACAGAATTTGTTGTTAGCATCTCCCACATTCCACCTTATGGATTGCTACTGTGTTCCTTGTGAGTGTTATGTAAGACCCTGTTGATCCTCCAATGCTTATTTAAGATGAAATAGATCATGTCACAAAAATGAAATTTTTGTTGATCTTCTAAATAGGCAGGCCACTGAATACCACTGGACTGTGGAGATTGATGATGGATAGATTTTATCAGGAACTTTTCGTCATTGCTAGATGCACACAGCATAATGAGTAAAACCCATGCAAAAAGTTTTTCACTTAAAACCTTTTTTAAAATTGGCGAATAGACCTGAATGAAGTGGAAGTGCTTGTGAATTGTTCTTTTTAAATGTAAAATGTACACTTTCTAGATTTTTATTCCTGTGTCCCTTTTTTAAAAAAACACTGCAGCACAGAAAAAAACTGTGAAATCTTATTTGGAATCGAGGGCCCAGATTTTAAGGAGGCATTTAGTTGTGTAGTATGCAGCAGAAAAGGAACATCAAAGTTCTTTAAGATAAATCTTTCAATGTGTACCTATGTGCACCGTACATCCCTAAGTATAGCTGCAATCACATGAAGCTTTTGATGCCCTAAAACTGTAAAATGATGCATATGAAACAAAAGGGGTTTGCCCTCTAGATCATCAGGAAAGGCTATTGCAGGAGTTTGGCAGGAGTATTTTTAGGTCCAGTATTTTGATTAGCAGGCGCAATCCTCATCCAGCTACCTGTGCATTTCAGAAGGGAGGGAGGAAAGAAAAATAGGTCTGGTCCAAGAGTAACAAAGCCCCTTGGCTGATGTGTGCTGCTTCTGGCTGTACCCTTGCTGACTAGGGAGGATTTAGGGAATTGGGTTGTATGCACATTACTGGGGGGTGGAAAGATGACTTGGAAGCCTGCTTAGATGGGTGGTGAAATGTTAACAGGTATCATCAAGAAGACTGCACTTGATAATGGTGTCTCCCCAGTATAAGATTCTCTGCCACAGGGCAGTGAGGAGTGGTTTGGTCTACATGTAGCATCAAGCTAGTGGAGTACAGCGTAACTTGTCCACGATTCTTAAAAGAATTGAGAAAGCTGTGGTGGAAAATCACTATATAGTGTTCTTTGTTTGATGTCAATGTTTACTATAAAAAGACGAGCAATGTTCAGGAAATGTCATGCTTTGTTTTTCTCCCATTCAATTCGTTATGTGACACAAAGTACGATTCTTCATGATAAAATCAATTAGTTCTGTATTCCTGGAAGGGAAGGAAGACAAAACAACAGTTTACTATAAACAAGGGTCCCACTGAGCAGCTCGTTTTCAAACTTTGTGTGACCTATCAAATCATATTGAAGATGAAAAGTTAAGCTTTTCATTCTGAGTCGTTGGGTCACACAGCTCTTCAACACCCCACACACCCAAAACAAGACAAAACAAAACGTAGCGCATCTCCTAATTTCCAATGAAGGAGCTCTGCCTGTATGTTTCACCTAAGTCTACTAAATTTGGGAGGCATACGTAATCTCTTAAAAGCTCCAAAAAAAGTTTCTTTAAGTGATACCCTAAACCCAACAGGAACTGTAGATGACAAGTAAAAAGTTTTCATATCTAATGTGGTCACCGTAGTGATATGCTGTTCACTGCACTATTGTTGTGCTGCACATAATTGTGAGGTGGAATGAATATGATGGTGCGCATTTCTATTCAGTGGATCAGGTATGTGAGTTCCCCAATATGCCGACGTCCCCCCCCCCCCCAACTATTATTTTCTTTAATAGTTCTGTCATTTGGAACCCACAAAGCTCTCGTCCTTTGCACCTGTGCAATCCATTTTTCACGACGAACCGGGTCTTTTGAAAACGTGTGAAAAGTGAATCAATCCTCCCGAGTGTTCAAGCAATATACAGCAATACAACGACAGCAACCACATTTTGCCTCACATGAAGGAACAAAGAGCTACCTTCCTGCAGGTAAAACTGGTATAAACACACAAACCCACCTAAGTGGGCATCTGCAAATAACGTCACTTCCTGCTTCTTCTCCAAAACAAATCCCTCGATTTCCACGGTGGGAGTTACAAAAAGCCATATACGTCAAAATGATGTGTGGTGAAAAAACAGATGGATACATTCCGGCTGCCTTTTTTTTCTTTTCTTTTTTTTTTTTAATCAAAAACATACTAAAAATCATGCTTTTGATGTCAGTTGGACTTTAAATATGTGAATACACAATTTGGGTTAGCCAAATCTTTGATTGAAAGGATTAGTTGCTAGTTCTGTCCGAATCTATGGACATTGTGCCAGTTTAAGGTACACATTCTGATCATCGAGAATTATTAGTCACATAACTTGGGTATTGCTGTTTGCTCATCCCTGTTTGTGCTTGTTCATCCTCTATGTGCTGGCCATGTAAGCTGCTTGTAGGGTTATTGGAGTCTCTATCGTGGGGGTTAAGAAAGAAGTCTGGGTGTAATTAGCTGTCTAGGCATAATCTTATTCCAGACACCTCATGTTGTGTCTGTTTAAAGTGACCACGACCCCACCCCCATCTCCCCACAGCCCCCGAAAGCCTTTTCCTCCCACTCCTTGTTCGAAGGTGGTATTTATAATGTCCTGTCCAACACTAACCCCTAACACTCAGACTTTAACTTTATGAATACAGTACAGTAAATTGTCTACAGCTTTATTTTCACATCCCCAGCTTTATTTTATTTTTTTTCCCCAGCCAGGAGGGGGGTGGCACAAGTGTGTGAGTGGGGGGGATGCTGAACCCTCCATGAACGTTATTCCTTGGGAATCAACAAAACATGAACAGTAGCAGGGTGGAACTTTATGAAAAGTTTTCATAATAGTTGATGCCCCCCACCATCATGACGGCACACCCCCAACTTGAAAGCCACTGTTTTAATGTAATTTATGACTAACATGGAAGTAAATAAATTATTTAATAACTAATGAGTCACCCTTGCACCATTGTGATGACTATAGTTAGTGTAATAGTGGAAGCCACCACCTTCAAAGATAAGACTCCCAGCAGCTAACCTAACCCTAACCCTAATGTTTGAACTCGAAAACCTCCTCAAACATGGGGGTATGGTGTGCTATTTTTTTTGTTGCCAATAGAAATTGACAAAATATGGGAAAGTTGATTGTCAGCATCATATGGAACTGAAATGTTGGGGTCGTTGCAAGTGTCATGGATCAGATGTGTCTGCACTATTAGCAAGATTGAGCCATCGTCAGCCTGTTAACGATACCACAACATGCAAAAGCCTATGTGATGTTTCACCCTCAAGGGGCACTGGACTTACTATGGCCTCTGCAGTCCGGAAGATGAAAAGTACTTCAGTCCATTGGAGAATGAAAACTATTCAGAAGGTATATATGTTCTTTGCGGTCCTTCTGTTGACCAGGGGTTCCTCCATAAACCTTCACCATACCGTGCACTCACTCCTCCCTGCTGTGTTTCCTAAGTAAGGTATGAATTGGTGGTGCCGCAATTATGCAGCTATAATCAACAGGCGTGGAACAGGTTCTAGTCTATAACTTGTAGACATTTGCGAAGCTGTTCTCTGCTTTGATAGTTGTGTTCTTAGTTAGACAGGAAGTGCTGCATATCAGGAACGTCCAAAATGGCAAATACCTATTGGCATCAAATGAGAATGTGGCTTAACCAGCTGTGAAGTTCAATTTTAATATTGGTCTTCACTCACTCTATCATTAAATGGGGGGGGGGGGTGTTCCACTTTGTGATGTATTACAAAACATATGAGACAGTTTCTTGCACTCTCAATCCTACACTGATTTCTATCCCTCTTATTCCAGATGTAGTAAAACAATTTCCCGACTTTGGCCAATGAATTCCTTGTCAATCACAGCTATTCTATCATGGGCCAGACACCTTGCGACCTGTTTTTTTTGTCACCCAGTATGTTTCATTGTTTGCTAGGCTTTTGCACGGCAAGGCCACTGCTGTGTTTTTGAAAACAGTTTTTCGCAGCTTGTACTAATTTGGCTCACATGTTTCTAACCTGTGGTGTAATTTTAGTTTTACCAGTCTTTTTTTCGGACGCCATGTCATAGGAGTTTGCGACATCAGTAGAAGTAGCATTTTGCATTAAGAATTGGATCCTCAGTCATTAGAGCTAAACACTGGGAGCATGTGCACACCTAATGATTGCTGTCAATGTTTTGGGGAATTATTTGCCTTTCAGGGGTCTGTAGGTTGTAAACTACATTAGTACTGTTTTTGCATGACAGAAATTTCCAAGGCACCAACGACTAGGTACAGACGACTGCATGCTCTTTCTGATTTGCTTTGGAAAAAATATTCTTCCTTGGTAATACAGTATGTTTCAGAGTGGAATGAAATTTTTGACAGGGAGACTGAAAGGTTGTATTAATTTTATTGGTCATTTACTTATCTGCTTTTTCTCACAAGAGTCAATGGGGTTCATTCATACCTGCCTCAAAGGACAAGAAAAAATGGCATATGCCAGTCATGTCCACACTTCTTTTTCTTTTCCTTTAGGGTTGTCCCGTTATTGGTCGCCACAGTGTGTCATCTTTTTCAATCTTAGCCTATCTCCTGCATCTTCCTCTCTAACCCCAACTGCCCTCATGTCTTCCCTCACCACGTCCATAAACCTTCTCTTCGGTCTTCCTCTCGCTCTTTTGTCTGGCAGCTCCATTCTCAGAACCCTTCCACCAATATACTCACTCTGTCGCCTCTGAACGTCCAAACCATCAAGTCTGCTCTCTCAAATCTTGTCTCCAAAACATCCAACTTTGGCACTCCCTCTCATGAGCTCATTTCCAATCCTATCCAACCTGCTCACTCCGAGCGAGAACCTCAACATCTTCATTTCTGCTACCTGAAGTTCTGCTTCCTGTTGTTTCGTCAGTGCCACCGTCTCTAATCCGTACATCATGGTAAGTGATGATGATATGCTATGAATGATGATGATGATGTTACAGTTAACATACAGAACCTCACCACTGTTTTGTAAACTTTTCCCTTCATCCTAGCACAGACTCTTCTGTCACATAACACACCAGACACCTTCCGCCAGCTGTTCCAACCTGCTTGGACCCATTTCTTCACTTCCTTACCACACTCACCATTGCTCTGGATTGTTGACCCTAAATATTTGAAATCCTCCACCCTCGCTATCTCTTCTCCCTGTAGCCTCACTCTTCCCCCTCCATCTTTCTCATTCACACACATATATTCTGTTTTACTTTGGCTAATCTTCATTCCTCTCCTTTCCAGTGCATTGTTCCATATTTCTAACTGTTCCTCTCCATGCTCCCTGCTTTCACTGCATATCACAATATCATCTGCGAACATCATGGTCCAAGGGGATTCCAGTCTAACCTCATCCGTCAGCCTATCCATTACCACTGCAAACAGGAAGGGGCTCAGAGCTGATCCCTGATGCAGTCCCACCTCCACCTTAAATTCTTCTGTCACACCTAAGGCACACCTCACTATTGTTCTGCTGCCATCATACATGTCCTGTACTATTTTAACATACTTCTCTGCCACACCAGACTTACGCATGCAGTACCACAGTTCCTCTCTTGGTACTCTGTCATAGGCTTTCTCTAGATCCACAAAGACACAATGTAGCTCGTTCCGACCTTCTCTGTACTTTTCCACTAGCATCCTCAAGGCAAATAATGCATCTGTCATACTCTTTCTAGGCATGAAACCATACTGTTCCTCGCAGATACTTCTGTCCTGAGTCTAGCCTCCACTACTCTTTCCCATAACTTCATTGTGTGGCTCATCAACTTTATTCCTCTTTAATTCCCACAGCTCTGAACATCGCCTTTGTTCTTAAAAATGGGAACTAGAACACTGTTCTTCGATTCTTCAGGCCAACCTGTAGAGATCCTTTTCTCCTTCTTTCGTGCCTCTTGTTTAGCCTTTGCCACCTCTACCTTTGCCCTACGTTGCATCTCGATGGACTCCTTTCGCCTCTCCTCAGTCCTCTGTATCTTTTTCACTTCTTCTTTGCTAACCTCTTTCCTTGTATGACTCCCTGTATTTTGGGGTTCCACCACCAAGTCTCTCAATTTATCTTTCAACTCTAGGTCACATCCTACCTGTGGGCCATAGCCGCTAACCACATTATACATAACAGCCTCAATTTCAAATTT
This sequence comes from Syngnathoides biaculeatus, assembly GCF_019802595.1. Classification (NCBI taxonomy): domain Eukaryota; kingdom Metazoa; phylum Chordata; class Actinopteri; order Syngnathiformes; family Syngnathidae; genus Syngnathoides; species Syngnathoides biaculeatus. Next base: position 8,548,186 of record NC_084654.1, on the reverse strand, counting down.
TAGTCTCATCACTCGATCTGATACTGTTTTCACCTCCAAGACATTCTTAGCCAGCTCTTCCTTTAAAATAACCCCTACTCCATTTCGCTTCCCATCTACTCTGTGGTAGAATAATGTAAACCCTGCTCCTAAGCTTCTAGCCTTACTACCTTTCCACCTGCTCTCTTGGATGCACAGTATATCAACCTTTCTCCTAATCATCATGTCAACCAACTCCTGAGCTTTTTCATAGTTCCAACATTCAAAGTCCCTACACTCTGTTGTAGGCTCTGTCCATTCCTTTTTTTCTTCTGATGACGGATCCGGTTTCCTCCTCTTTGTCTTCGACCCACAGTTTGCTGAATTTCCACCGACGCCCTGCAGGTCAGCAGTGCCAGGGGCGGGCGTTGTTAACTTGGGCCACGACCGATCCAGTATGGGATTCTTTAGATGAACGCTCATATTTGTTTGGCACAGTTTTTACGGCGGATGCCCTTCTTGACGCAACCCTCTGCATTTATTCGGGCTTGGGACTGGCCTACAGATTGCACTGGTTTGTTCACCCATAGGGCTCCATCCCAGTCATGTCCACACTAGTCTGTTTTAAATGTCAAGCAAAGGCCCACCAACATCATATTTCCATCTACTGTAGAAAACTGGCATGAAAATTGAGTTAACCACACAAAAAGTCTCTGTTCTCTCTGTTGAATATAAAATATTGAAATGAGCAAAAAACACGGCTCCTAATATAGAGTCAACACTTGGTCATAATTGTATGACTTGAAGTGACTGCTCTCTACACCCTACTTTTTCATGCTTGTTCCCAGTCTTAGTTTGCTTTAAATTACACACATTTTCACACCCCTTACAACTTACTTGTTGTTTGGGTCCTATATCTCCATGGAGTTCCAGGCATTTAGATTTCACTGATAGATTGCAGAATGAAGGTTGAAAAATAAAAATAATAATAATAATATTACTCTTAGCTACAGAGAGAGCACCATATTGGTTTTGTCAGTCGAAGCAAGCTGACTGATTGGTTGCTGCGGGTGACTTGGGAGGAGGGGGGGATTCCATTTGCGACATGTGCGCTTGATACTTTGTTGAGCACAAAGCAGCTCTTTCACTTGGGATCTGGAGCACATGTGGAATAGTTTATGAAAACTCCATAACGTCATCCCCACAGTGTCAGCAGGTTCCTCTTCACCTACGCATCTCAAATTCATTGTGCCACTGAAGCATGCTTTTACTATTGGATCAGGAATCGGACTTGTGCTACTCAGTACTATTGTAGATCAGAAATAAAGGTTGCCCAAAACCAATAATATGTCAGTATTTTGTTTATGCAGTTAAATGTACCTGTGTGATCCTTGTCTGTATTTCTTTCTTTCAACATCAAATTACTACCTGGGCTTCCCTGTCGAGTTGGACTTTCCCTGAAGATTGATCAGTTTTGTTCTCATTTGGGAAGTCAAACTAATTTTGGGAGCATGTATTTGATATTCCTGGCATTTGCTGCCCGTTAACTATTTTAGTTGATTGTTAAGTGGCCTTGTACTCATGGTCCACATTTATTGGGTTTACGCCATCAAATTCTTAGAACCTTTTAATAATTGTAACTCAGTGGCTGTATTACATCATCCTGAAAGGTTGTCTTCTAAATCCCACAGCTGGGTGCAGATAACAGACCAAATTGGATGTTTATTTCTTGTCTTTCTGCATTCCTACGTCTTATTTATAATATCCAGTGTGGGATGGGGGCTGCTTCTATAAAAGGAAGTGAAGACTGTTGCTGACCCAGTGGAAACAAGGCGGGCATGCATGTTAAATTTTAATGTAATCTTTTTGGAAGGTCATCAGTCAAAATGGACAGAAGGCGGACGGATGATTTTAGATTTGCCCTCCCTCATCCCTGAGACCACCACACACCCATTGATGCAACTGAGGGAGTTTTTGTGCAATGTTCTGCAAATATTTTTTCTGAGTTGCCAACTGCCTCCAATTTGTTTGACTGCAAGTGGAAATTTGAAGTGCTCGTGAATGGCGTCACAACAGTGAAGGCAAAATGTATGTTTTATCACTGACATCTTCAATATAATTTGTGTCTAACTGTCGTGTCCCACCTAGTTTAGCAGCAAAACTTTACCATGTTTACCTCTTATAATTGACAAACTCATGTTCCTTTCCTCTTTTAACATTTGCTTCCTTTATTTTATTTTCACTTTTAATATTTTATACTTTAAATTTAACATGGGGTTTGATGTACTGTACATTTGTGTTGTACACTGCGTGCAGGCCTGAATCACACCCATGCAAGCATGCAAAGAGAGATGTCAGAGTGAAAGGGGCATGCAAACAGTGCTCTACCTTGAATCTTGAAGTGTTGGGTGGGTGGGGTTGGTGCCTTGCTCAAAGGCACCTCAAGAGTAATCAGAAAAAAGATTCCAAAGTTTCTATTTTTCTTTTCTTTCCAGCCACACACAAATCTCAAGTCAGATGAGCTACTGCTACTCAAAAAAGCCTACAAATTTCAATTTGACCAATGCAGGAATCCTTGGTTATTGCCATAATTGAGCATAAATTAATTTACTGAACCAGTTTACCTTCGAATCTTGTGACTGTGATCCTTTGTTGTCAACTAAGTACCAGCCCAAAGGAGTTATGCCAGTTTATAATTAATGTGTCCTGCTCATATAGTATAGTACATACTATTATATATAGCCGTTTTTACACATACATAACAGTATGACTACAAGCAGTATAGCTGAACATGAACCCGTTTGGCCCCTGTTATTGTAACCGTCAGATCTTCCTCATTCCACATTAATTTCCTTTCCCTCTCCTTGGCTCTTTTTGTTGCCCTGCATGAATCCGTTAGTGTGTTTGATTGTGGGAAAGTTTTCTGACATTCGTGAGAGTTCCCCGCTCTTTAGACCGTCTTTTCCCTGGAGGGCCTTTTTGGTTCACAGAGACTGAGCCCCATCACTGCTCTGGGACCCTTCTCCTAGCAACCCCTAGTGGTACTAGAAGTAGCAGAATTCCTCCCTTTTCCCTTCCACTGTGACATAGACTTGTAAATGCAGTTTCTTTTCAGAAATGGGAGATTAGTTAGGTGTCTCAGCAATGCGATAAAAGGTCTTGCACAAGAAATGTAACACTGCCCTCAAATGAATCACTTCAGATGGGGACTAAAATGGAGACATGGGTGTTACTGAAAAACCGTTCTGGAATGTGCCACACTGTTTTCATTGACTAGCTGTGTGGAGCAAGCATTTGATCCAAAGCCAGATATCGAATCTTAAGGTAAAATAGGTGTGCAGCTTTTTTAATGAGACATGTTTTTTTGTGCCGTGTATGCTGCTGGAATCGCCTCATTATTTGGATGTCAATCCATTCTTCTAGTCAATATATTCTTTCGTCATATGTATAGATTTGCTACACTTTTCAAATTTTCAGTTTTTATGTGATTCCTATAAACCCCCCCAAAAAATACAACATTTTGAAATGTTAACGCTGTAATTGAGTCTATATAATATGGTGTCCTTACCTTCTCATGTACATTATTTTCTAAATATTATAAAATAATGACAACTGTGCAGTCTAAAGCTCTAAAATAGGGTAAACATCACTGGCAGTCAGGCACCTTTTCTACTACTGGCTCTCGCTCAAAACCTAATGCGTCATTTGACACGCTGTGGCGACCCCGAAAGGTACAAGCCGAAAGAAACTTACTTACGCAGGTGGGGATCCAAAAATGATTATAAACTGGTCTGTCTTTTGGCTATCGTAACAAAACATGAACATGGATGAGAATACTGGGCCTGAGCCATAGATCCTTCATCACTGGTAGTACTATTTATTTATTTATTTAATTATTTATTTATATCAAAAACTGGTTTTTCTCAAGTGAAGGACCGCATGGTTGGAAACAGTTAAAGCATTTAGAGGCCTTATGAATAGGAGTCTGTCTCTTGAGAGGGTTGCTGAAATGGGTTCTTTTGCTTTTATCCTTTTGGAGAGGCAGCTTGATCTCACACAGGCTCACTTCAAATAGACTGTTGAAAGGCAAGGTGTTTATTTGCACAGCATTTTAACGCTCCATTTACCAGTTTTAGCATCTGTTTGTGGTTCTCTAATGTCTCTAAGCCCTTGACTTGCCATTCTTTTCCCCATATTTTCATGCACAGTAAAGCCCCTAACTGTTGCTTCCTTTCACTGTTCTTTGGCATTGAGCATACAGTCCCTCTTCGATCAACCTCAAGTAAAAAGATATTGATGAAAATTTTCAAGTCACATATACAAGTTTTTGCAGATGGGAAGGAGGAAAGTCAGCGTGAGGAAGCCTGTTAAATGTACATGTACACACCGTCACTCTCATGTTAGATTTTGCATGTGGACATCAAGTAACCCTTGACAATTTCTCCATAGTTACTCAGAACACCCTCCTTTGCATTACAAAGAGGTCTGTTAAATTTATTACTTTTTTCCCCTCCCTGTTCTTCCAATCATAAACAAGGAAACTATTTGCTATCAGAATTCAGGAAGTGTGTGGATGAACAAACACCAATAGCCAATGGAGCACACAGTAATGACCCAACCATGAACTAGAGAATGTAGGCTATTTTTGGTCAATTTCTGTATCTCCATTCATATAGTTTGTAAGAGTGACTGCCCCATTTTGTATCAGGTACCACCACTGATTGAAATTGAAGGTTTTTCTTTCATTTCTATTACCACATCTCTGCTAGTATGATGCTGGCAGTAATTGTCATGATGCCTTATCTGTAATTTTCTAGTGCCAGTATAGCTAAAACTACAAGCTCTGCACGTGTGCTGAAAGGTCCATTCTGCCAACAATGCAATGATAGAGATGACTAACCCATGGGCCACAACACTGTCTGCCAATCCATCTGTCTCAGTACAGGGATCAAAGCTCTAAGTGGAATTATTTGAGAATCTTTCTCTTTTTCAGCAGATTGGAAAATCTGCCCCTTCCATATTGTAGTTGAATCTAGATTGTTTCCCCAATCTTGGAGCCATTGAGATGGCTACATGTTTTTAAAGCCCGTCCCAACCAAATACCTTACATTGTGTGACAGTTGCATAGATCAGCGGTGCCATGTTGTTTGAGCAGACTGAAAGATATTTGGATTGTTGGAGAAAGCCGAAACGGATGAGCGTCAGTGCGGTGGCAGGGATACGACCGGAATGGATCTGTGCCCTTGACCACATGTATTTGAAGGCATGCAAGCGGAGATACTGGCTCAGCCGAATCAGACGGGCTGCACTTCCACTGCAGACATAAAAGTTTTATTAACTGATTAAACACGCCAACCAGCATCCACCCATGTATACCCAGTGTTAGTCCATCTTAAATAATGAAGGAACATTGAAGGGAATTTCTTTTACTTTTAGTAAGTGGAGAAAAGTGGTCAATTGATACAAAGAGGGAGGGCTCTAATAATATGTAGGCTTACTTGGACTCCATCTATGGATTGAAATCCCATTAGGCAATGAGAATTAAATAAGATTTTCTAACTGATTGGAGTGAGTTGCGCATCAGTTAAGCCTTAACACCAATAAGCTTCTTCCTTGATGATGAGCGATAAGCATTAGAAGGAAAACTAGAGGAGATAAAAACATATTTGGACATTTTATTGATTTCAGTATTTCCTGTGGCATATTTTCTGGAAACAGAATATTATCTGGAATCATGCTCAATTGTTTTTATTTTTGTACATGCGTACATTGTTTTAGCACCAGACCTTCAACCTGGATTTTCTGAAAGGTTTCCTTGGCAACTGAGCATAGACCCAGGGATGTTTGGGGAGCAGTGAGGTGCAAAGCAGGAAAGCGAATGCAATCTAAATTTCTCACCCCTTCCTGCAGGCCACTTAAAGTAAGAAAAAAAACTATATGTATCCATTTATTATGTTCACATTATTATACAAATAAAAGAATGCAAGCAAACTACATGGAGTATGACAGTGCTTCCTGCCGTTGCAGCCAAAATCTTGCTTTGGCTGATGCAAAAGAATGAAGGAAAAGGTCCTTGTGTGAACCAGTTGTGTACACTTACAAGTATGCAGACATGCAATTTTGAGTTCTGAGTATTAACATAGATGCTAATCATAAATCTCACGGTGTTCAGTACATTGCCATTTCATCCATTTCAGTGGAATCCATTTTACTGAAAATAATTTTCTAATACACAGTGTACACTATTCCTAAAATTAGTTGTAAATCGAACATTCCAAGTTTGCCCGAGAGTTTGAATATCAATCATTCAGTCAGGTCCTGAAAAGGATACGCAACAGAAAATAAAATAATGACCGAATGTTCCTCTAAAGGCTCTGGAAGTTGTGGGGCTGTCCTGGTTAGACACCCCTGCAATGCCACGTGGACATCTGGGACTTTGCCACTGCATTAGCAGACTGAGGTAGAAAGGGGGACCAGAGGGTGTGTTCCAACTACATGGTCATCATACTCCTCAGCCTCCCTGTTAAGGTCTGTTGCTGGAGACGAGGGTCCGGTGTAAAGTCGGATCTCAGATTCAGGAGGAGCAGTCAGGAGTTTGTCGTTGCCCCGGAACTGTGGACCAGCTCTACACCTTCAGCAGGGTCCTCAAGGCTGCATGGGAATTCACCCAACCGGTCTGCATGTGTTGTATGGACTTGAAGAAAGTGCTCGACCGTATCTCTTGGGGAGTCCTGTGGGGGCGTTTCAATAGTCGGGGCTCATACGGGCTCTTCTGTCCCTGTATCACCAGTGTCTTAGTGTGGTCCGTATTGCTGGCAGTAAGTTTGACTTGTTTCCAGTGAGGGTAGACTCCCTTTGTCACAGATTCTGTTAATAACTTTTATGGACAGAATTTCTGGGTGTCGCCAAGGCTTAGTGAGTGTCCGATGCAGTGGCCTCTCATTATTGCATTTATTTTTTTGCAGATGATGTGGTTCTGTTGGGTTCATCAAGCTATAATCTCCAATGCTCATTGGAGTGGTTCACAGCTGAGTGAGAAACTGCTCGAATAAGAATCCGCGACCTGCCCTTGGATAAGCAGAAGAATATTAATAAATGGATGAACTCTTTCATGCATCGCACCAGCATAGGTTGGTCTACTTGTTCAAACACTCTATGCAGTGAAACTAGAGGATGAGGCTAAATCTTTGGAAGCAGTCTTGCTGGCTTTGAGTTTTAAATGTTTCTACTGCTGGTGGTGGATAGTTTTATTCTTGTTACTGACTTGCATCGCCATCCCGCCTCCCTCCTTTCTCACTGGAGTTTAATTATTGATCATACAAATGAAATGGGTCTCGAATTGTATTAACTGTAAAAAATGTTTCAGCAAGGTCTTGACATCACAGAATGGAGCCTTGTTGGCTTTTGTGGTTATCATACCAACTTTCACTTTTTTTCTTTTTTTTAATTGTATTGTCTCGTGAGGGAAACAGTGTCAGACTTATGAAGGAGGAGGAAGGAAACCAAGATGCAAGAAAGGAAAAAAGTGTTTTGATGTGGGGGGTGTTTGACCCACATTTTTGTTCCACCCTGCAATGGGACAACAAATGTTGGCCCAATTTGAGCGTTTAACATAAATAGCATTTAATTGTAAAAGTGTGTATTGATTGTCCCCCGATTTTGTGTTCGTAGTGGTCCTTTTTTCTAGTTTCCTCACATTTTGAGGAATACAACGTTGAACCTGTTTGATGGATTGTTGAACTTAGCTGTAATATGTGTGTTCATAAAGCCTGTTAGAGGTTTTACAGTTATATTTCCTTACTGGTAATATTTATGTGGAAGAGTTCTTGCTTAATGTTCTCTGTTGTGATGTGCAACACATAGCTGTCTTATCTCTGCTTTTAACTTATTTAGGAAACACTCTCATTGAATGACCTGATTGTATTAGCCCCTACTTCCTAAAAATGTTAATTCTCTGTAATCCATTTACTTGGTCAGTATTTTAGAAACAGACATCTAGCAAGGAGGGGATTTATTTCACTGTTTTGTTTAAAATGACTGCCTGGTGCCAGGAAGAAAGCTGCATGACTGAATTGGATTTTGACTGGAAAATTATATCTCTGAGACAAAGGACCTTGTAAACAATTTGAAATGTAACTATTTTAGGAAGAGACAGTTTTTTGTGTGTGTGCAATCACAAACTTTTCGACATGTTCAGGTCTTCATTTCAAGTCTGATTAACCACTACT